>NC_086098.1:198312618-198615648 GCF_963921235.1 Mobula hypostoma
TCCTATCGGTTGTTTGTCACATTACCCATGAGCAGATTTGCACTACGGCTATCTTAACTCAAAACAGGAATAATCTTTTTATCCAAATCCAGAATCTCAGCAACTGTTTCACTCTTCTTCCTTTTAAAGTTGCATTGAACTCAATTGCAGTGGTATCACCATTACTATTAAAACAATTTTTACCAGCAGTTAACCAATAAATTAAAAATGCTGCTGTTGGAATTTTGGGTCAGGCAACATCCATGGAGGAAAATGGACAGATGACATTTCAGGTCGGGAATATCAACTGCCCATTCCTTTCCACAGATGCTGCCTCATCCACTGAGTTCCTTCAGCATCTTGCTTCGCCTTCCAGATTCGAGCATCTGCAACCTCTTGTGTCTCCAGGCAATTAAGTCAGACTCAAACAAATTTAGTAAGTTGGCTGCAGAAATCTATTCTGATTACAAGAATTTTATTATCTTTCTGAGCGGTACCAATCAAATTATCCTAATCCACGTGAAAATTGAGCCTTCTCTAAAAAATGTTCTCTTTGCCAGACAAGTTTAAACTACATATTACCACTTCCAAATCACTACATCAAAGCCACTGTAACATATATATTTATCTTCCCTATTGGGGCCTTTGTCCTGATAAAATCTATTCTGTTCAATTAATTCTGTTCTTTATTGTTGGGTGTTTTCTAACAGAAACCACATTGCCTAGATTTTGCACCCTTAAAAAATATTTGCTATTCTACTAACAATTATCTCCTATGTTCACATCAATCTATATTATCTTCTTTAATATTATTAGCATCTATTTTAAATTCCATTCATAGCTTTCCCTTGACCATGAAATGAAAGAGTCCTAGTCACTATACACACAAATAATGAGTGTTTGCCAGGACTCAGGAGCCAATCTGAATCTTCTCAAGAGCCAAAAGAGGTGAGTAACGAATACCAGCGATTATCTGTGATTTAAAACCGCAAACACGAGGAAATCTGCAGATGCTGGAAATTCAAGCAACACACACAGGGTCTTGGCCCGAAACTCGACTGTGCTTCTTCCTATGGATGCTGTCTGGCCTGCTACGTTCCACCAGCATTTTGTGTGAATTGTCTGTGATACCCATTTCCCAGAAAACAAAACTGAAAAGTTCTACAAGTAACCCGTGCACTAACAGCAAGATCGTCACCCCCTATCAAAGCAATCTGCTGACTGAACAGTACATAAATACACTCTTCATTGACCCCAGTCTTTTCCCTTTTGCTATTTCACGTATTTTCTTGAATTCGTTTCACTTTGACACTATTTTTACATCCTTTGCAATAAAGCGAAACAAATAAAATTCACAGAGTACATAGGATATCGCTAACAAAGCAGCCTGGATAAAATGTTAACACGCCTATAACAGCATTATGCTCACTTATTTTTAAATACTGCTAATTTTCTCGCTTCCACCTACAATTTTTACACTCCTATATTACTCATGTATGCGAATTATAAGCATCACTAAGTTCCATAAAGTTACTGTTTAAAAAAACATCGTTTTCCCAAATTGAACAGATCAAGAACTTCAGAATATGGAAACTACAATTTTTTAACATGATACGTAAATGTTTTCACTTGATGAATGACACAGGTCTAGTGTTGTTTCAACAAACTACCACAAACAGTAGAAATCATGACCCCTAGAAAACATAAATGTATTCAAAAACAGACATTTTCTGCTTCATAAAAGCTGGTGGCTTCTTACAACGAGTTTATAAGTAACCCGCAATATGATTAAATTACCAGTTTTTTTTATTTGTCCAAATAATAAAAACACAAGTGAAAGGACTTGAGTATTTTTATAATGCGTTGCCGAGGCCTATTCGTACTTGCCCTTATAAACAAATATATTACGGCAAAAAAAAACAAAATCGCGAAACACTCAAATTTTCGTAAATTTCATTCCTACACAGTGTCCTAGTTTGGTTGATATTTTCCGCCTATAACCAAGCTTTGAACTAAAAGAACATACCTCAAATGTGAAAGATTTTGTTTGTACCCAGACCTAACACCTGGAAAGCTCGCGATCTTTCCGTTCACAAAAGTTTGGTTGAACTAATTACGACTCAACCGAGCTTACCTACCATCTGATTGGTGGTCTCCTGTACGTACCGACCAACTATCTCGTCCGTTTGTGTTACGGTTGGTGAATTAGGCTGTCAATCATCCTTCCTCCCCGGCTCTCATAAATTACAGACCTCCCTCCCTTCTACATCGGTGAGAAGGGAGGCTGGTTTGAAAGTGTTGTTGCACATGCGCGAGTGGCCCAGGGCCGGCCTGATTGGTTCGGCGCTATTTTCCTCTGACTCAACGGTCGGCGGTCTCATTCCCGAGGTGCGGCGCAGCGCACGCGAGATTTCTCGCCAGCCTCCTCCCTCGGCGGGGAGCGCGCTCGGGCCGGTGGGTGCGCGCTTCTCGGCGCGCGCACGTGTGTGTGTTAGGGGAGGGGCGAGGGGAGGAAAGAGGAAGTGAAGGCGACGCCGTGCGAAAGGTGAAGTGCTGACGGGCGTCTTCCTGATGTGTTTCATGTCGTGAGCGGTTGACAAAGACCAGTTAGCCAGAAAAGAGGACATAGGAAAGGTAAAGGCGGCAGTGAATGTTCCCCTCGGCGCGCTCCTTGCGGCTGCCGCCTTGTCCTTGTACCGGTATTTAATGCGCGGTCTCGGCGAGGCATGATGGCGTTGAGTCTGATCCACTGCCGCAGACAGCGCTACAAATCTGTAGAGCTCAGTGGATTTGGAAGGGATTTAATTCCCTTAGTGTGTCCTACTTGGGTGGGGTGAATGAGGATTACCCACTTCATTTTCCAGTGTATCTCATTAATGGGCGTTGATTACGGGGAAGTAGCTGAGATAACAGCGGTTAGATGTCATAGGCTTTTTGAATGGGAAGCCCCAGGGTTTCGATCAAACGCAGCAGCAGCATTGCAGATTTTTTTTCCCATGCATTCGCATAACCAGGGAAAGAAAATGCAATCTGCCACTGTCCTCGGGCATGAATTAGGTTGTTGTCGGCACTTGGCAATTTCAAATTGTTCGTGATGTCATTATTCTCATATTGGTGAGAAAATTCAAATAATACCGATGGAACTGCGTCAGCAATCGTATGAGTCGGTACTCCTTATTTCTGCAAGGCGAACATCAGGGAGCTGAGTAATCCCTGCTGGATCCAGTTTGGGTTGGGGAGGGGGAGGCCGGGAATGAGTTGTTTTTCATCATATGCTCTTAATGACCTATGAAGCATGACAGTTTTTCTTAGCAGCTCTAATTTTTAGGTATTATTTATCGCATTAAAGGATATCGAAAAAAGATATCAATTACTGTTGGCATTAATACAATAGTATAAATTCCAGTTAAAATATTTTGATCTGTATTTATATTTAGGATAGGAGCATAACATGCCTTCAATGCTTTATGACGCGAGAAATTGTTTAAAACGTTATTTAAGCGTTAAGTTGCTTGTTCATGTTAGCATAAAAGATGTATGTCAATATATCAAGAAATAGTGCTGCTACAACTTGTATTAAATTTGCGTTAGATGGCAGTTATTTTAAACTTCAGTTACGACATGTAAATGTGTTACTGAGTTGAAGCAACAGGTACTGGTTTTGTGTTGTAATGCTTAAGGATTAAGCATAAATTTGCCGTTATAGAAGTAGCAAATGTCGCATCTGAATAAGTTTTGCCCCTTGTGTCTGCTTTGCCATTGAATAGGCAATGCTATCTCCCTATACTTTGAGTTCCCTAATACCCAATGATCTGTAAATTAATTTTGAATGTACTCTTTGACCAGATCTTCTAAATCCTCTGGGGCGGAGAATTCCAAAGATTAATGGTAAACTGACTTTTCGTTTAAGACCTAAGTGGATCGTCTCTTTGAGATTGTAACCCTGGTTCTAGACTCTTCAGTCAAGCAGAATGTCCTCTCCTTGTTTGTCCTGTCAAACTAAGAATTTCGTATTTCAACAGAGCAACTTCTCTTTAAATTCTAAAGGAAAGGTGCTGAGTTTATTCAAAGTTTTATCCATTTGACAGTCCTACTGTCCCAGTATCCAGTCTCTTGAATCTTTATTACACCTTCTCTAGAGCCCTCCTTGGATAAAGCTAACATTGTGCACAATCCCCCTAATTACACCAAGGCCTAAATAATTTTAGTCAAACATCATTGCTCTTGAACTCTTAACCTCTAACTATAAAGGGTTGACAAAAATCAATTGGCCATAAAAAATATAAAAGTGAAGCTCAATGGGTCAGGAACTGCCGACTGCAACCGCATGTCAGCTTTCAATAACTTGTCTACAAATGGACTGTGGTCCCAGTGAACACATGGTCCCCAATCTTTTGCCATCAAAAAATATATACGTACCATGCCTTGAGTTTTCTCACTGGAGTGGATAGCCTCATGTTTCCACATGGTACATCATCTGCCATTTTGCCCACTCACATAGCTTGTCATTATCTCTCATGAAGCCTCACTGCATGTTCATCTATCAGTAGTTGTGTTTCTGTGTGGTTTTGAACAAGGCCAAGTTATACAGTATGGAGCTGGGCCTTTCAGCTCAGATTGACCATGCCAACTGAGTTTGCCTACCTGAGCTTGTCTCGTTTTCCTGCGTTTAGCCTATATCACTCTATCCATGTGCCTGTCCAAATGTCTTTAAAATATGTAACTGTACCTGCATCTACTAAATCTGGTAGCTAGTTTTACCCATACTCATCACTCTCAGTGTGGAAAAATTTATCCCTCAACTTAATCTTTCCTCTCAACTTAAATCTGTGCTCTTTGGCTTTAGACTTTAGATGGGCATGAGTTCTCAGTGATGTGCAACTATATTGTTTTAATTGTTTTCAAGATTAATGTGTGACTAATATAGAATTTGTATCTATTTGTGTACACAATCCACATCAGTGATTTAGGTGAGTGAATTAAGTGTCAAAGATTTCAAAGTTTGCTTGTAGGAAAAAGAGGCAATTATAAGAAGGATACAAGAGGCTTAAAGAGGATATTAAATGACCAAAAACATGATGCATTGCATATAATATGAAAAATATGAGGTCATGTACCTTGGTAGTAGTTATTCAAAGAGAACTTGAGACCACACCTAGAGATTTAAGTCCTTGCCTCAGAAAAATGTCTTGCAATTGCTAGAAAGTAACTAGACTGGTTCCTTGAATATCAGGTTTCTAGGGTGTGAAGTAAATGCCATCAAATCTAATTGGACTACCAAGGCAACTGCATCTTGCCACTGATGTAGAAAATGTAGAAAATTTTAGTAACTTTGTTCCTCAAAGTTTGATCATCTCTATGACTGTCTTCTTTCATGACATCCAAAATTTGTCAGTTTCATCTTGACTATCACAAAGCATAATGACCTTGGAAGGCTTTACCTCTTCTACGGAATTGAAACAAGCGTTATTGGAAGACACATTAAAACTGAAACACACTGATAGAACTAGGGAACATCTTCCTCAGGCATCAGAATTTGTACGTTTACTTTTAAGAAATGTACATTTTGCACATGATTTTTCACGAACAGTGGTTTTAAACAAAACATGAATCTACTATAAGGCTACTGTATTTTGTAATAGTGTCAATAATGACATTTTTAAATTTGGCAATTTGAATTCTAGGTCTTGATGTTGCTGTTAACTGTTGCTTTATAAAGTTGATCTGCATTTGCTAACTAAATCAAACATGATGCTGTGAAAAACACTTTTAATCATTTGGGTTAATTGTGCCACAGTAAAATTGTAAATGATCATGATTTCAAGAATTTCTGGGAAGCTGATGTATATTGTAAGCTGCTTGCTTCAATAACCTGTGATTACTTTGCAATACAATTGAGTAAATTTTTCTTTTTGGGGGGGACCAAAAAGAAGGAATTCAGGATTTTTATGTTGACAATCTTGAAAACATGGCAGGTAATTGGGAACAATCTTAAATATGTGTTACTTGTGCAATACTTGTTCAATAGGCATTTAATGTAGTAGTTTATAGCTTAAATTTCAACTTTGTAGTTGCTCTTGTTTTTTTTTAAAAAGCCTGAATTTTAAAGTCTTGTTATCAAAGTGTTATTTATTAGCATTTTGGGCATATTTTTGTGTGGTGATTTACATATTAATTGTCCAGCATTAGAGCTCATATCCTTCTATGGCTAGAGTGCAGACCACTATCAGTGCAGTAGTAATGACTGGTGGCCTTTTGTGTTAAATCCCTGAATAGGGGTTTGACAGCTTAAACTTTCCTGATTAAGTAATTTTTGTTCCATATAGATATTTTAGTATTTAATAGTTTCCCTTGGCATTTTATCAAATTATAAAGTTTGCTTAAATGGTTTTTGTTGGCTTTTGCTATATTTTGAAGGTGAATGAAGTCTGACCACTTTCTCCAAATAACTACCGTTTTTGTTCATTAACCCAAGTTTTGTGTGATAATTGACCATCTCATCCAAGCTTTCAGTGAGGTAACCTCTGGGGAAACTGCAAAGTGGGTGGTAGGAAAGTGATATGAAAATGGGGTCATTCTGTTTGATAAGGAAAATGCCAAAATAATATTCTTTAACCAGTGAGAAATGAACAAATACTGACATTCAGAAGATGTTACACTGCTGAGATCTAGATAATTTATACCAGTACAACTGGAAATTGGGAAACCAAATTGTACTTTGGCCTTTATTACTAAGCGTTTATGATAGAAGACTTCATAGAAGACTTCAACTGCTGTAGACTTTGAATTCACACCTGGAATACTCTGCCATTTATGGCTTGCTATCGAAGAAAGGATATTTCTGTACTAAGTGCAGTATAGATTTACTGGATTTCTGAGGTGTGGTGAGATTATTTATGAAGAAATATTGAGCAGGATTAGTCTATTCTAGGTGAAATCAAAGTAATCTCATAGACATTTGTACATTTGCAGTTCAACCTATATGATGTGGATGCTGAGTCTTCTAACTGGCAATTCAGAACTGGGGAAACTAGGGGCGGTGCAGTAACACAACAGGAAAAGCTGTTGCATCAGCTCTAGTTTGGTCTTGACCTCCAGTGCTGTCTTTCTGTAGTTTGTACATTGTCAACTGTGACCCCGTAGATCATCCCAAGTGCTCCAATTTTTGTACATGCCAATGTAGGAAGGTTAGTTGTCTACTGTTAATTGTTAACTGTAAATTGCCCCTAGTGTAGATAGGTGACGATGGAATTTGGATTTAATAGCCACATGAGGAAAATTAGTCAATAAAAATTCATTAATTTATAGGATTGCTCTAAAAGCCAATTTAGACTTGTCGGATCAAATGATGACATCCTATGATGTAAGGGAAAATGCAGGTTTCCAAGGATAGGACTAAGTTTGTTGTTAATGACACCTTTATGCACACTTTGAAAGGAGAATAAAACCACACCTCAAATCCCTGCAACATCTGATGACACTATGATCTTTGTCATGGAAGCTGATGTCAGAGTATCTTTCCAGAGGCTGAGCCCTCACAAGGGCTTGATGATGCACCTGGTAGGGTTCTGAAAACCCATGCAAACCAATTGGCGGGTGTGTTTAAGGACATCTTCAATCTCACTGCTGCAGTCATTTGTTCCCATCTGCATCAAAAGCATACCAGTGACCAAAAAGAGAAGAGTGAGCTGCCTCAACAACTATTGCCCAGTGGCACTCTCATCTACTGCGATGAAGTACCTTGAGAGGTTGGTCATCGTCAGAAATTGATTCTAGCTAAGCAAGGACCTGGACCTGCTGCAACTTGCTTATCACCATAATAGGTCTACAGCAGATGCAATCTCACTGGTTCTCTACTCAGCTTAGGGTCATCTGGACAATAGTTATACCTACTGTTTATTGACTACAACTCAGTATACAACATAATCTTACTGTCAGTTCTAAACAACGAGCTCTAAAGCCAAGGCCTCTGCAACTGGATTCTTGACTTCCTCACTGGGAGACCAGTCTGTGCTGATCGGAAATATCTCCTCTCTGCTGACGGTCAACACTGATGCATCTCAAAAATGTGTGCTTAGCCTACTGCTGTACTCTCTATACCCAAGACTGTGTGGCTAGGCACAGCTCAAATGTCATCTATAAAATTGCTGACTACACAACTTGTAGATAGAATTTCAGATGGCATTGAGGAGGTGTTCACGAGTGAGATAGATCAACTGATTGAGTGGTGTTGTAGCAATGACCTTGCACTCTGTCAATAAGACCATTGAGTTGATTGTGGACTTCAGGAAGGGTAAGTTGAAGAAACATACCAGTCCTCATTGGGGGATCAGCAATGGAAAAAATGGGCTGTTTCGGGTTTCTGGGTGTCAACATCTGGAAGATCTATTTTGGGCCCAACCTATCGATGCAATTGTAAAGAAGGCACACAGCATCTATATTTCATTAGGACTTTGAGAGGACTTGATAAGCACCAAAGACATTTTTTACAGATGTACTGTGGAGACCATTCTGTGGTTGCATTACTGTCTGGTATAGAGGGAGCATTGCACAGGAACTGAAAAATAGTGAGTGTGTTCATGAACTCATCAGAAATATGATGGAGGGGAAGGTTCTTACAAGATGGTGCCACG
Organism: Mobula hypostoma; assembly: GCF_963921235.1. Classification (NCBI taxonomy): domain Eukaryota; kingdom Metazoa; phylum Chordata; class Chondrichthyes; order Myliobatiformes; family Myliobatidae; genus Mobula; species Mobula hypostoma. The sequence continues at coordinate 198,321,231 of NC_086098.1, forward strand.
TTACCTACTTTACAGTGTACTGTCAATTTCTGCAATTTCCTTCACATTTCATGTTCAAGAAGCTGATAGTCACATCAGATATGATAGACTGACTCTTCTGAACATCAGGAAGACGGCATTCACCACAATGTGCGGCCTTTTCTCCACTGGGAACCCCTGCTTATCCGATCCATGGGGGGCTCATTTATTACACTGCCACTACCTCAGAAGCCGTGCCGGAAGCGAGGGAGAAGGACCAGAGTCCTAATGAGGTTGAGACAATATGCTAATCGGCCCTTGCTCCCTAGCATACTCCTGGCTAACGTTCAATCCCTGAATAATACGCTGTGTGAACTGAGAGCCAGAATCTCTTATCACTGGGAAACAAAGAAATGTAATATTTTGTGCTTTGTGGAGACCTGGCTGATGGAGGAGATACTGAATCAAACCATCGAGCCCCTGGGTTTTCCCTGTTCCGGGCAGACAGATCTTAAAAACCTTTCTGGGAAGAGTAAAGGAGGTGGGGTATGCTTCCTGGTCAATAATACTTGATGCGGACCCTCCCACCCCGGAATGTGCATGCCCTCAAATTCTTTTGTTCCCTGGATCTGGAGTACTTTGTGCTGCTGTGTAGACCTTGCTGGCTGTCTAGGGAGTTCATGGCTGTTATTATCACAGCTGTGCATATTCTGCCACAGGCTGATACTGACCTGATTCTCAAGGAACTGTACACTGTACACCCAGAGGCTGCCTCCTTCATTGCCAGAGACAGTGTCACTGTCTAAGTCTCTGAAGTTTTGTCAACACTTCCAGGTGAGCACACAGTGAGATAGCATACTTGGTCACTGCTACTCTCCCTTCTGCAAAGCTTACAAAGCGCTCCTCCATTCACTGTTTGGTAAGTCGGATCACTTCTCCATCTTGCTTCTGCCGATGTACAGGCAGAAGCTGAAACAAGAGGCAGCCGTAGTTAAAACCGCCCACTGTTAGTCCAACCAATCAGTTGCCATGCTACAGGACTGCTTTGACGTCAACTGGAATGTCTTTTGTGATGAGGCTGTCTGAGTTCATGGAAGGGGTCGTGCCCTTCATCTGGAAGTGCATGGAGGATGTTGTACCCCAAGAATCGGTCGGGGTCTATCCAAACCAGAAACCCTGGATCAGCAGTTCTGTGCGTGCAGCACTTGCTGTGCAAGACAGAGCTTTACATTGCCAGTAACCAACGGGATCTCAAGAAATGCAGCTACAATCTATGCAAGGTCATCAAGGCAGCGAAACAACAATACAGGGGTTAAGGTCCAGACAATTCTCCACCAGCAGCACACGCAGCTTATGGCAAGGTCTGCACACCATCACAGACTTCAAAGCCAAGTGCAATGGTGCTGCCAACATTGCTGCCTGTCTTCCAGATGAGCTAAATTTTTTTGATGCTTGGTTCGATGTCAACACTGAACCGCCAAAGCAACCTGCACCTTAGTCATCTGAGGCTGAAGTACGCAGGTGTTTCCAACACGTGGACAATTGTAAGGCTGCAGGACTGGACAGGTACATTAAAAAGGGCTCGAAGGATCATTGGGGAACTGAGTCACCCTAACCACAAACTGTTCCAGCTGCTACCATCTGGAAAATGGTACCACAGCATAAAAGCAGGACCAACAGGTTCCAGGACAGCTTCTCCCAGGCCATCAGACTGATAATTCGCGCTGATACAATTGTATTTCTATACTATATTGTACATACTATTTAGTACAAATTACTATACATTGTACATTTAGACAGATATAATGTAAAGATTTTTACTCATGTCTTGTGAAGGATGTAACAAATAAAGTCAATTCAATTCAACAAGCACAAGAAAATCTGTGGATGCTGGAAGTCCAAAGCAACACACACAAAATGCTGGGGGGAGCTCAGCAGGATAGGCAGCATCAAACTCCTAATGAAGTATAGCTGCTGGTATGCCTTCTTTGTAATTGCATCAATGTGTAGGGCCCTGGATAGGTCTGTAGATATGTTGACACCCAGGAACTTGAAGCTGCCCAACACTTTACACTGCTGACTCAATGAGGACTGGTGTGTGTTCTCTCAAGTTCCCCTTCTTGAAGTCCTCAGTCAATTCCTTGGTCTTACTGACGCAAGTGCAAGGTTGTTGCAACACCACTCATGCAGCTGGTTTATCTCGCTCTCTACGACTCCAAAGAATCTACCAACAGTAATTGTCATTGATGAATTTATAAATGCCTAGACAATGTATAGAAGGCTTACTATGTGAAACTCCAAAGCTTTCTTTCTACCCTTTCCATGTGCACTGGATATCTACGAATTTAGAATTGGTAAGAAGTGACCAGTGATGAAAAGAATAACTTTTTTAAAGTAGTGCACGTACTTTTTTGTGGCTGTTTTGTCTTTGCTGCCATTATCCCTATCCAGTCAATTTCACCTTTCCACTCCCAAGTACATCACTGATAGGTACATAATTCACATTAAATATCAAGATGTTTTATGCATTTTTATCTCCATTTGAAGGTGTTTCTTTCTCCATGAGCTTACTATGTTTATAAAACTAAGTTCTTATAATTTTTATGCTGTTACACTTCAGCAATGGTGTTTCCTCCTGAAGTTTCATTATATAAAATCAATAATATCATAACATCTATTATGTACTATGATGCTGAGTAATGGCCAAAAGTTTGTAGTTTAAATTTTCATACTGAAGGAAAGTATTCTAAATTTCATTTGGCACAATATTTTAAGGCTCTGAAGAAATTTAACAATTTAGTTTATAAAACCCATGAAATCCTTATTAATACAGGGTATTTAAAGGGAAACAATTTTTGGTCAACTCTTAAGTATGTATTGGAACATTTTCAGTTTTTAGTTTCTCTGCTCAAAGAGAAGTCAAACAATTACTAGTTATGGTTTAATAAATTTTAGTATTTGAAGATTAGCAAATTGAATTATAAGCTTTTCCTTGTCAGGATGCATCATACCTGCTGATTTGTATTATGACCAGTATTGATATAGTTTAAATTAATATTTAGAAAATAAACATGTCACAAGTTTGCGTGTGAAAGAGCAAATGCGTGCTTTGCCTTGCCAGGGAAAGCATGCACTTGCATCGTTTTGTTAGTTGTAATTTCAAGGAGCTAAGCTAAAGTAGTACTTTTTTTTGAATCAGTGAGCAATATATATTGAAGATTTGTTCCACTTGTTAGGTTCCTAAAGCACTCGGTCAAAGTGGAGAGGGTAATTATTTATTACTGTCAAATGCTATTCAACCCAACAATAGTTTTGAGAATCTCCCTATATTTGGGTAAATGTGACACATGAGCTGTGTATCCAAAACTTGTAGAATTTGCTATTTGGAATGTTACTGGAAATCTGGATAGAAAAGGGAATGTTAAATTCTTTGAACCAAAATAATGTTAAGGCTTTGAATTTTGAAGGGTTGGAAGGCAATACCATAGAAATGTAGAGACTCTACAGCATATTACAGGCCATTCAGCTGCCAATGTTGTGCCAACCATGTAACCTACTCTAGAAGCTGCCTAGAATTTCCTTGCCACATAGCCCTCTATTTTTTTCTAAGCTCCATGTACCTATCTAAGCCTTTTAAAACGCTACTGTATCTGCCTCTACCACCTTCGGTGGCAGTGCATTTGATACACCCACCACTCTGTGTGGAAATGTTTAACCCCTGACATCCTCCTTGTATCTACTACCAAGCATCTTAGAACTATGCCCTCTCGTGTTAGCCATTTCAGCTCTGGGGGAAAAAGCCTCTGGCTATCCACACAATCAATGCCTCTCTATCAGGTCACCTCTCATCCTCTGTTGGTCCAAGGAGAAAAGGCGAACTTCACTCAACCTATTCTCATAAGGCATGCTCTCCAATCCAGACAACATCCTTGTAAATTTCCTCTGCACTCTCTATAGTATCCACATCCTTCTGTTATGAGGTGACAGAACTGTACACAGTGCTTCCAGTAGGGTCCAACTAAGGTCTTGTATAGCTGTAACATTACCTCATGGTTCCTGAACTCAATCCCACAGTTGAAGGCCAACACACCATACCTTTTAACAACACTGTCAACCTGCGCAGCAGCTTTGTGTGTCTAAGGACATGGACCCCAAGATCCTCCACACTGCCAAAAGTCTTATGAATTATATTCTATTCTGTCTCATATTTGACCTACCAAAATGAACCACTTCACACTTATCTGGATTGAACTCCATCTGCTACTTCTCAGCCCATTTGTGCATCCTATCAATGTCCTGCTGTAACTTCTGACAACCCTGCAGACTATCCATAATAGCCCCACTTTGGGTTTCATCAGCAAACTTACTAACTCACCCTTCTACTTCATCCAGGTGATTTATAAAAATCACAAAGAGGAGGGGTCCCAGAATAGATCCTCACAGAACATCACTAGTCACCGTACGCCATGCAGAATACGAACCATTCACAACCACCCTTTGCCATCTGTGGTCAAGCCAATTCTGGATCCACAAAGCAAGGTTTCCTTGGAACCCATGTCTCATTACTTTCTGAATGAGCCTTGCATGGAGAACCTTATCAAACGCTTTGCTGAAATCCATATACACTACATCCACTGCTCTATGCTCTACCTTCACCAGAGTAAGTGAAGGGAGGATAATTCTATTCTGGTTAATTATTGCCCTTGCTGTCTCAGTCATGAGCAAAATGTTGGAAATGGTTGTTGACACCAAGTGATAACTGTGCACCAATGCTCAGTTTGGGTTCACAGAGTCCGCTTAGCTTCAGATTATGATCCAAGTTCTAGAAGTGAGATGAATGAGGTATCAAGGCAACATTTGATTAATTATGCCAATGGACATCAAAAGGACCCTCATGGAACACCCAATTCCAGTAAATTAATATTTTAAATTGTTTATAAGCGCAATTTCCAAAGGATGAGACAGCATTGTTTGCAGTTCTTGTGCAATGAGGCTCTGGGCTGTTTCATGTGACCTTGGTAACCACGTATCCAGCTGTTCAAACTGTAGCACAATGCCTGAGTTTGAGGAGAAGCAACTATTGCTGCTAGACATTTAAGATCCTTAGAATTTGCAGTGGTTCCCAGATCATCCTGCAGCTTGGTGAGCAGGGTTAATATGTTTTGAGTATGCCCAAGTGATTCACGGTAACAGGAAATTTATAAACCAAGAACTTTGTTGCGAGAAGACTCTACACAAATAACTATCAGAAATTAACATTTGGACAAGCATAGTTTAGTAAAAGAGCTATTTCGCAAAAGAAAAATTGATTAACTTAAATTCTCGATGAAAGTAGGTGAAAGATGCATGATTTTATTTTGGTATGTAAATCTTAAGACTTTGTGATCCACTTAAGTCTTGCTAGGATATTAAAACTCTGAATTTAAGAGATAGTGGTAGCATATACAAAATTGTTGAAAGGGCAGAGAATAGAAATATGGTGTTATTTTTGGACTGGAGAGGTGGATGTTGATTTCTAGATCAGACTGACTATTAGTCTTTTGGATATTTAAACAACTGGATAGACATTAGGAACTCAAGTTTAAAGTCAATACAAAAAGTAAATGTAATGTAGTAGACAGTGTAGTAGTAGCATAGTAAACTTTTAAGAGTTTAAATTCTAATGTTGCACAATGATTGTATTTAGTACTGAAGCGTAAGAGGTGTAAATTTAACAATTTCAAGTGTTTGTGGAAGCATAAATGTAAGAATTCATTTTGTAGATGAGTAGTATGGAACAAAATATCCTCTTGTATTATATTGTATGTTATGGGGGAATAACTTTCATCAATTGGGAAAACATTAACCCTAATATGTAGATACTGCTAAATGCATGGAATGCAAACACATCACAATAACTTGCACATTTAGTTTGATTTGGTTATTATGGGCTGTATTTTTGCAGAGTTTGGATATACAGTATTCTAGATACTTTGATTCTGTCATGTTCAAAGTAAAATCATTATTGAAGTATATATGTCACCATTTACAGCTGAGTTTCAACATGCTCAATACATCCATAATTGAATTAATGAAAGGTGGCACCCAACAGGGCAGACTGCCAGTGTGCAAAAGATGACAAACTGTGTAATTAAAGAAAAAAAGTAATAATAAATAAGCAATAAATATTGAACATGAGATGGGTACTTGAACATGAGTCCATAGTTTGTGGGAGCAGTTCAGAGAGGGGGTGAATGAAATTCACTGTTTCAAGAGCCTGATGTTTTGGGGGTAATAACTGTTCCTGAACTTGGTGGTGTGAGTCCTGAGGCTCCTGGACCACCTTCCTGATGGCAGCAGCAGCGAAAAGAGCTTGACCTGGGTGAGGAGGGTCTCTAATGATGGATGCTGCTTTCCTGTGACAGTGCACCAGATGTGATCAGTGGTGAGGAGGGCTTTACCTGTGATGGACTGGATCATTTCCTTTACCTTTTGTAGGATTTTCTGTTCAAGGGCGTTAGTGTTTCCATACCAGCCTGTGATGTGACCAGTCAATAGACTCTCCACCACACATATATAGAGGTTTGTCAAAGTTTTGGATGTCATGCCAAATCTTTGCAAACTCGTACGGAAGTTTGCTGTGCTTTTTTCGTACCTGCACTTGCATATTGGGCCCAGGAGAAGTCCTCTGAAATTATACCAGAGGAATTTAAAGTTGCTGCCCCCCCCCCCGTTTTATTTTCCCCGAGGAGGATCTGGCTCACAGCAGTCATGCCTCCTGCAGGCAATAATCATTTCTTTTGTCTCACTGGCATTGATTGAGAGGTTGTTGTGACACCACTCAGCCAGATTTTGAATCTCCCTCTAGTATGCTGATTTGGCCAACAACAGTGGTGTCATCAGCAAATTTAAATATGGCATTGGAGCTGTGATTGGCCTCAGTCATAAGTACAAAATAAGTAGAGCAGGGGACTAAGCACATAACCTAATAGTGCACCTGTACTGATGGAGATTGTGGAGGAGATGTTGCCAATCCGAATTGGCTGGGGTCTGAAAGTGAGAAAATCGAGGTACCAATTTCCCAAGGAGGTATTGAGGCCAATTAACTTAAGGCTATTAATCAGTTTTGAGGGGATGGTAGTATTGAATGCCAAGCAGTAGTCGATAAAGAACATCTCGGTGGATGCATCTTTGCTGTCCAGTTGTTCTGCAGTTGAATGAACAGTGAATGAAATGGCATCTATAGTGGATGTGTTGTGCAGAAAACTTAATGTAAATTACTTCTGAAGTTTACTTATTAGTGAATATGTAACAGTATATTTTTCCCCTGCTAAATTAACAATTTGGGATTAAACTTGCATAAATGAGTAGCATAATATTGTACCACTTTGGCCATCTTTAGCAAATATAAACTGCATAGACTGCTAAAGAGCTAGAGCCTTTTACATAGTTTTTATTTGTGATCTGTGCTGGATTGAATTACGAGGCAGAAGAAAGGTGAAAACAGGCCTGCTGAAATAAATGAGCTGCTTTCTTGTATATGAAAAATCAACTTAATTTATTCCACCTATGCAACTTGATGCTTAGTAACATATGGAAGATGGTTGGAAAAAAAATCTTTCTTCTTGACTTTTGTATTAAATTCCCCTGAATTCCAAATAGGAAATGAGAGCAAGCCATATTAATTGTTAGTGAATAGTTACTATATAACATTAACTTGTACTTGTGACTGTTATTTTTATATGTGCTATGTCTCTGTCATAATTCCAGAGCATACTTCCTCTTTCATAACACCTCATTCCACCTGCTTCCTGTGAGGGGGCAATTTTGATACAAGCTTGTAGTGCTAATCTCTCTCCCCCCCCCCCCCTCCCCCCCCCCCCCCCTCCCCCCCCCCCCCCCCTCCCCCCCTCCCCCCCCCCCCTCCCCCCCCCCCCCTCTCCCCCCCCTCCCCCCCCTCCCCCCCCTCTCCCCCCCCCCCCCCCCCTCCCCCCCTCCCCCCCCTCCCCCCTCTCCCCCCTCTCCCCCCTCTCCCCCTCTCCCCCCTCTCCCCCCTCTCCCCCCTCTCCCCCCCTCTCCCCCCTCTCCCCCCTCTCCCCCCCTCTCCCCCCTCCCCCTCTCCCCCCTCTCCCCCCCCCCCCCCCCCTCCCCCCTCTCCCCCCCCCCCCCTCTCCCCCCCCTCTCCCCCCCTCCCCCCCTCCCCCCCTCCCCCCTCTCCCCCCCCCCCCCTCTCCCCCCCCTCTCCCCCCTCCCCCCCCCCCCTCTCTCCCCCCTCTCCCCCTCTCTCCCCCCCTCTCCCCCCTCTCCCCCCCTCTCTCCCCCCTCTCTCCCCCTCTCTCCCCCCTCTCTCCCCCCCTCTCTCCCCCCCCCCCCCCCTCCCCCCTCTCCCCCCCCCTCTCCCCCCCCCTCCCCCCTCCCCCCTCCCCCCCTCCCCCCCTCCCCCCTCTCCTCCCTCCCTCCCCCCCCTCCCCCCCCCTCTCCCCCCCTCTCCCCCCCTCCCTCCCCCCTCCCCCCCCCCTCCCCCCCCTCCCCTCCCCCCCTCTCCCCCCCCCCTCCTCCCCTCCTCTCCCCCCTCCTCCCCCCCCTCCCCCCCCTCCCCCCTCCCCCCCCCCTCCCCCCCCCTCCCCCCTCCTCTCCCCCCCTCCCCCCCCCCCTCCCCCCCCTCCCCCCCCTCTCTCCCCTCCCCTCTCTCCCCTCCCCTCTCTCCCCTCCCCTCTCTCCCCTCCCCTCTCCCCCTCTCTCTCCCCCCCCATTTCTGATTTCCAGTGACTGCTGTGATCTGTATCCGTCCCAACAGGATTTTTTTTCCTCCTCTCCTTTCCTCTGTTTACCACCGCCAGACAGATCATCTGTCATTAAGTTTTGTCTCCATCCTATCGTAAATGCTGTTGTTCTGATCTTGCCTTAAACCCACCCCCCCCACTCCGCTTCCCCCACACTGGGGAAAGATTATTAACATGAAATGTTACCCTTGTACTTTTTTGGATAATATGTTTCAGGTATTTTCAGCACATTCTCTTCTAGGTGTAAGATAATTCCAATCTACTTCATGTTTGATCTGTTTGCAGTTTACTACTTGGAATCCTGACCCAAGTTTTAACAATTTATACAATTTGTACATTTTTGGAAGCAGCAAATTAAAGATAAATTTCCCCCCAAATTTGTTACAAAATCCTAGAAATGTTTATTACATCAGTGAAGAAGGATCCTAACACAAACTAATCCTTCAACACTGTCCAAGTTGTGCATTGTGTCCATAACATTCTTTGCCTTGGTGAGTCAAATGCTTCAATTGATGCTCATCTATTTTCAGTATTTACCTCCACCTCTTCAGCTCACTCTAGACTCCAACTATAAACGTAACTTTGCTGGGTCAAATAACGACAGCACAAAAATTGTTACTTATCTTTGCACCTGTTTATTTCTTCGAGCTCAGCTGGCGAGTGAACTTGGACCCGACATCAGGGAGAGAATCTTTCTCATCTCCCCGGCAGTTCTACAAGTTCACTGCCTGATGTCAGAATTGTCAGAAGTTATAAGGCCACCGATACAAAAGAACAATCAGTTTGATAACCATTCTGGCCAAGTCAATGGACTATTGATACAAAGAACAATCAATTTATTAGACATTCCAGCCACCTTAATTAAAGAAAAGAATGTCCTACCTGGTTTGCTGGAGCCACAACTTAATTACAAAGATAAGAACATCCGTCAAATTTATGCTTTAAATAAAAAGGAATGTTCTGTCTAATTTCCGTCAGGTTCTGCTTTTTGTCAAAATCGAAAGGTGTGAAAAGCCCAGAGACATCTTATGTGGATCTGGGCGAACTTTAACCCTTGCTCCAAAGAAAGCAGCTGAAAGACATTATTCAAACACACTGCAGTCACAGATGGTCAGTACTGAATCCATTGTTTACAGGAATCTTGAGAATCCCCCTTTCCCTTAAACTTTATCACAACTACCCTCTGTGAAATATTCCCCTTCAGATCCTATCTTTAACTTTGCCTTTTAGACACCCTCACTGGAGGAAGATGGGTTTTCTAATTGCCCAATCTATCTCCCTCATTCACTCATTCTCCATTGGGTCACCCTTGATTTTTTTCACTCTGTAGAAAACAACCCCAGCCTATCCAGTCTCTTTAAACTGTAATGCTTCAGTCTCCAGTGTAATTGCATCCTTCATATGGTGTACTGATCAGGACCACTCAGAGAAATGGCTTAACCAATGTTTTACATGGATATAACAATGTTCTAGATACTATATTCTGTATTATGACTAATTCACCACATGCACATTGCTCTTGATGCAATCAATGATGCACTGTATAATGCAATGTGTTGTATTGTTTCAGTTTCTTTGGGCTAGTTTGGTGTTTACTTGCTACTGCAAATTAAAATACTTTTTCCAGCAAACACAAATCCTCCACTTAAATGGTACAACTTTCTAGTGATATATATGAATGCACTGAATTTTCTGAACATATTTTAAATAAAGACTGACTTTAACCATGCACACCCCATTTTTTTCCCTAAAACATTTGTAATATACTTTTGCAGAAGACTGCAATTTATTATTCCATCACCATGGTGGTACATGACTGAAGCAAACAGCATTTTAGAAGTTGTTTACTATAACTTTTGATAACTACTCAAATTGTAAATAAAAGGCCAGTGGTGAGATCCATAAATTGTGGGTAACTGCTAATTGATTTGGCTTCCTAATTCTAATCCCCATTTTTTTTCCCAGTGGTTTTGTTTTGAAAATTCAGTTTTACACTGATCAAACATAATTTGGTATTTTTGACTCCATTCTTTCCTCACTAGTTTTTGTAACAGAAAATTAAGCTATTATGAATCTCTCTCTCCCTATCAGTTTTTAATGCTAGTTTGAACATTAATGACTTGCGATTGCGTTTCATGGGTTTTTATTAGAGTAATGAGATTGGGCTTTCATCAATGCCAACATTTTTTGATTGTGTTTTTTGTTGCTGATTAAATATTTTATGAAGTGTTGAAGTAATTTTAATCTAAGTAAACAGGGATAGCTGATTGGATTGCACATTTTATTCATCCAATTTTCCAATGAAGTGACTTGGAATCTTTAGAAGTTGTAAATACTAATAACTCAATTTCCTGCAGGATGTACAAACTATAATCTTTTTGTTTTTCTAAACATATTGAAGCTCTATTTCAAATTGTATATTCACTTCCTCATAGTTGAATGATAGACTAAAGAATATTCTATAAACCAGCAGGAAATGAAACTTTGAGTTGTTTTTGTATCCGCTACTATGCAACTAAAATGATCAACATCAAAAAAGATTTTTTAAATCTTGTCACCCTCGGCCAAGGGTGTATCTCGGGCCATTAAAGAAGTCCATTCTCTTTATTTGGTGTCATTCCTTTTACTTTTTTTTGATATATGCTAATTGTAATATAGTTTTTCATTTCTATGCACTACAATATACTTCAGCAAAAACAACAAATTTCACGACATTTGCTAGTGATACTAAACCTAATTCTGACATGCCCCATTCGGATTCATTTGCCTTGCAATGAAAATCATACTTTGTTGCTTTCTACCTTTTTTACTTAATTTGTTAAACACAGGCTAGGCTTTTGTAAGACATTTATCTAGTCTACAAAGAATATAAGCAGTTTATACATTGAAATTTCTTTGATACACCTTTGGAAAAGCAAAACTATTTACAAGCTGTTGAAATGTCACAAACAAATTCTATCAGTTGCCTTTCTGGTGTCAATCTATGGGAATTGGGGGTGCAGGAATTCACATTAAAAGGGTTGCTGGGCATGGGTGAGAGAGCACAGGTCAGGATTTATGAATGCCAGGATACCAAAAGCCTCCTTTACAACCCTGTCTACCTGTGACGCCACTTTCAGGGAATTATGTATCTGAACTCCCAGATCCTTTTGTACCTCCGCACTCCTCAGTGCCCTGCCATTTACTGTGTATGTCCTTCCAAAGTGCACTTGTCTGCATTAAGTTCCATCTGCCATTTTCTGGCCCATGTTTCCAGTTGGTCCAGATCCGTCTGCAGGCTTGAAAACCTTTCTCGCTGTCCACAATGCCAACAACCTTGGTGTCATCAGCAAATTTGCTGATCCGATTTACCACATTATCATCTAGATCATTGATATAAACAACAAACAACAATGGTCCCAGCACAGATCCCTGACCACTAGTCACAGGCCTCCAGTCTGAGAAGCAATCATCCACTACCACTCTGTCTTCTCCCACACAGCCAATTTTGAATCCAGTTCACAACCTCTCCATGGATACCTAGTGCCTGAACTAACCTCCCATGTAGGACCTTGTCAAAAATGTGTACAAATTTTGAATATGGTAATTCCAGTCTTGTTGCTAGTCCTATATTGTTTCTACTGTTAAGTTTGTGCTTGGTGTAAGGGAATTGGAGTAATCAGATTACTTGGTACTCATTCTTTGTTTTGCAAACTGAGCCAGATTTGGCCAGAGCAGAATAATTTAAAAAAAAATTGCCTTGAGCAGATGTTATAGCTTACTTTAAAAAGAATATACACTGACCTGCCTGTTCACATAGAAAATTGAAGCAATAGAACAAAGTACTGCTTGAATTGTCTGAACTTTTTCATTTTTCCAGTTGTCTTTATACATATCTTTTTAAATTACTAAATCTCTATTTTGCTGAATTTCCTGTGGTATTGGGCTCAACCATACAATTGCTGAACTGCTGTCCCATGCATTATCAATCTGGTTTATCCTCAGGCTGGACGTTTATTTAGCTTTCATCTGAAAAGCTTCGTGATGCTCTTATTCTCGTGTAATTCTACTGGTACTCAGAGCCCAAGTGTCAGAGTGCATGATGTTTATTGTATGCAGGTAGCCCCCGTTTTCCAAACGTTCGCTTTACGACACCTCGCTGTTACAAAAGACCTACATTAGTTACCTGTTTTCGCGAACAGAAGGTGTTTTCACTGTTACGAAAAAAGGCAGCGCACACCTGAACAGTCAAGCTCCTCCCCCGGAATTGCATTTTAGCCACCATTGCTTAAACACGTGCTTTATCTTGATTTATTTTGTGCACCTGTTAGCAAGATGAGTTCTAAGCTATCGGAAAAGCCTAAAAGAGCTCATAAGGGTGTTACACTTAGCGTAAAACTAGACATAATTAAGCGTTAAGATCGTGGTGAACAAAGTAAGAACATTGTCCGCGCATTGAACTTACCTGCGTCCACCATTCGCACTATTTATACGCAGAGAGAAAGAATTTTGAAAGTTGCCGATGTTACTGTTGGTTCTGCTCGTAGCAAAGTGGTCTCTCTTAGTCGGCATCCAGTAATGGATAAAATGGAAAGTCTATTGCTTGAGTGGATTGATGGGTGTACAAAGGGTGGTGTTCCGTTAAGTTTTCTTTTACTTAAGGAGAAATCAGTCTGTCTTTTTAATAAGCTGAAACAGAAAGCACTGGACGATGGTGATGAAAGTGTTGCAAAAGTGGAATTTAAAGGTAGTCATAGGTGGTTTGATCGGCTTCTGAGGCGAGGGCAGCTTCATAGTTTAAAGTTTACCAGAAAGAGTACTTTGGCTGATACTGAAGCTGCCGAAAAGTTCCCAGCAGAACTGAAGAAAATAATTACAGAAGGTGGTTATTTGTATAAGCATGTGTTCAACTGTGACAAAACTGCAATTTATTGGAGTCTTCCTGATTCCGGTAAGTGAAACTACACTGTACATACATTATTTCTACTTTATATAGGCTGTGTATTTATCATATCATTTCTGCTTTTACTATGTTACTGTTATTTTAGGTTTTATGTGTTATTTAGCGTGATTTTGTAGGTTATTTTTTGGGTCTGAGAACATGCAAAAATTTTTCCATGTTAATAAATGGTAATTGCTTATTCACTTTACGACATTCGGGCTTACGAACTGTTTCATAGGAACGCTGTACCTTCGGATGGCAGGGGAAACCTGTATTTGCTTCTTGAATTTGACATTCTAGAATGAATCTCCTCACACTTGTTTGCACTAATCTCCATCTGCCCTTCTCCTGCCCAAATTTTCAATTGATCCATACAAGACCATAAGCATTGTCAGCAGAATTCAGGCCATTTGGCCCATCGAGTCTGCTCTACTATTCACTCATGGCTGTTTTTTTTTTCTCCCTCTCCTCAGCCCCACTCCAAGGCCTTCTCCCCATAATCTTTGATGCCATGTCCAATCAAGAACTTATCAAGCTCTGCCTTAAATACACCCAACGACCTTGCCTCCACAGCTGCCTGTGGAGATAAACTCCATAAATTCACCACCCTCTGGCTGAAGAAATTTTTCTGCATCTGTTTTAAATGGACATGCCTGTATCCTGAGGCTGTGCCCTCTTTGTCCTAGACTCTCCTACCATGGGAAAAATCCTTTCCACATGTATTCTGTCTAGGCCTTTCAACATTTGAAAGGTTTCAATGTGATTTTTTTTCTTCCCCCCCTCAATTCTAAGTTCCAGCAAGTACAGACCCAGAGCTATCAAATGATCCCTGTATGATAACCCTTTCATACCCAGAATCATCCTTGTGAACTACGTCTGAGCCCTCTCCAATGCCAGCACATCTTTTCTTGGATGAGGAGCTCAAGATGAGGCCTCATCAGTGCCTTTGTAATGCCTCTGCATCATATCCTGCTCTTGTATTCTGGACCTCTTGAACTGAAGGCTAACATTGCATCGGCCTTCCTCACCATCAACTTAACCTACAAGTTGACCTTTAGGGTGTTCTGCACAAGGATTCTCAAGTTCCTTTGCATTTCAGATTTTTGGGATTTTTCTCCCCATTTAGAAAATAGTCTGCATATTTATTCTTACTAAGTGCATGATCATGTATTTTCCAACATTGTATATCATTTGCCTCTTTCTTGCCCATTCTCCTAATCCAAATCCTTCTGCAGCCTAGCTGTTTCTTCATCACTACCTGCCCTTCCACCAGTCTTCATATCATCTGCAAACTTCGCAATAAAGTCATCTATTCCATCATCTAAGTCATTGATATACAGCATTGAAAAGAAGTGGTCCCAATGCCACCTCCTGCGGAACACCACTAGTCACTGTCAGTCAACCAGAAAAGGATCCTTTTATTCCCACTTGCTGCCTCCTCCTAACATTCTTTTAATACCATGGGCTTGAACTTGTAAGCAGTCTCATGCATGGCACCTTGTCAAAGGCCTTCTGGAAGTCCCACTGCATCCCCTTTAATTATCCTTGTAATTTCAAAGTATTCCAGCAGGTTCGTCTGATAAGGTTTCCCTTGAGAAGAAAATGCTGACTCTGTTCAATTTTGTTCTTTGTCACCAAGTACTCCGTAACCTCATCCTTGACAATTGACTCCAACATCTTCCCCACCACTGAGGTTAGGCTAGCTGGTCTATAATTCCCTCTCATACCACTGTAATTTCCTTTACTCCACTGAAACACTGCTCTGTCAGACGTTGGTTTCTCCCTATCAAATTCCAAGTTAAATCTAACCATATTTGTGATCACTATCCCCTAAGGGTTCTTTTACCTTAAGCTCCCTATTAATTGCGTCCAGTTCATTACATAACATCCAATCCAGTATAGCTGATCCCCTAGTAGGCTGAATACCAGACTGCTCTTAAAAAGCCATCTTGTAGACATTCAACAAACTCACTCTCTTGAGATCCATTACCAACCTGATTTCTCCAATCAACTTCCATGTTAAAATCTCCCATGACTATCATAACATGCCCTTTTGACACCTTTTCTATTTCCTGTTGTAATTTGTGGTCCAAATCCCAGCTACTGTTGGGAAGCCTGTGTATAACTGCCATCAGGGTCCTTTTATCCTTACAGTTTCTAAACTCAACCCACAAGGATTTAACATCTTCTGATCCTAAATCACATCTTTCTACTGACTTGATGCCGTTATCACCCTCTCAAAGCACTTCCTCACAGTGGATGTAAGTCCTACTGGATGATAGTCTGAGCTAGGTTACCATGTTCTTAGGCACTGGTATAATTGAAGCTTGCTTGCAATGGGTGAGTACCTCAAATTCTGAATGAAAGGTTAAAGGTGTTGGTGAATACTCTAGCCCGTTGATCAGCACAGGCCTTTAGTACTCAGCCAGATACTCCATTTGGTCCTGATGCTTTCTGTGGATTCACCCTCCTAAAGAATTATCTTATGTCAGCCCAGGACAGGGTCACTGGGGGGTGTGGGAGTACGTGAAGGTTCCTCCCTGTTTTGATTGTCAAATTGAGCATAGAAGGCACTGACTTCATGTGGGAGTGAAGCTTTGTCAGCTATATCATTTGGTTTCACTTTGTAAGAGGTAATAACATTTGAGCCCTTCAGCTGGTGAGCATCTTTCAGTGATTCAAGTTTGGTAAAGAATTACTGCTTTACCTGTGAGATGACTTTCTGGAGGTTGTACCTGGAGCTCTTGTATCTTAGTTGCCAGACCAGAATCCTATAGGTCTGGCCCTCAGCTGATTGTAGATCTCATGGTTCAGCCAGGGCTTCTGGTTGGAAGACTCTGATTTTCGTGGAGACACTCTCTACAACTGTGTTTTTAAAGTCTGGCAACCATGGTATGTATATTCATTCAGATCTTGAGTCCTTGAATACAGGCCAGTCCAAAGCAATTGGACTTGAAGCAATCCACTAGCTATTCCTTTGTCACCTGCAACCACCACTTTGTTCTTGACTCTGAAGCCTTGCTCTTTAGCCTCTGCGGGTCTGCAAGTAGAAGACAGCCAAGTGATCAGATTTACTAAAATGCGGTCTGGGTATGGAGTGGAAAGAATTTGTTATCGTAGCATTGCAGTTGTCTAGTGTGTTGGATCCCTGGTGCTGAAGGTTATATGCTGATGATAATTGGACAGGGATTCCTTCAAACTGCATTGACTTTTGGCAGTGAGTGTGAACTGTCAACCAGAACAGATATGGAGGCTGAATAATTGGGTATATTTAAAGCGAAGGTTTATTGCTTCCTCTATCTTGCCTGTTATTTCCTCAGTCAGTGGGTTTTGTTTACTTGGATTTTCAGAAGACCTTTGACAAGGTGCCGCACATGAGGCTGTTTAATACAATAACAGCTGTTTGCATTGCAGCAAAGATACTAGCATGGATAGTAGATTGGCTGACTGGCAGGAGGCAGTGTTTAGCAGTGTTTAGATTTTTCTGCAGTGGTTGGTGTTGGGATCATTTCAATTATATGTCAATGATTTGGATGAGGAAATTGATGGCTTTATGGCCAAATTTGTGGAGGGTATGAGGATAAAAGGGGTAGGTCGTGTTGAAGCAGGGAGTCTGCAGAAGCACATGTACAGATTGGGAGAATAGGCAAAGTAGCAGATAGAATATAGTGTAGGGAAGTGTATGGTCATGTGCTTTGGTAGAAGGAATAAAGGCAGAGACTATTTTCTAAATGGGGAGAAATTCAAAACCCAAGTGCAAATGGACTTGGGAGCCTCCATGCAGGATTTCCTAAAGGTTAACTTGAGTTAATGGGAATCAAGGTAAAAACCTTGCATAAAAAGATGCGTAAGACAAGGAAAATAGTTGTGGTTGGAAGTCAATAATCTGAAACATTGGCATCTCTAAGCTATTGCTTTTAGCCCAGGCATCCTCAGCTGCCTTATCAATGTGTTCTTGTAATGTCACAAGTAGGATGTTTGGCAACTGCACAACGTTAAGCGCACAATTCAGAAAATGAACCAGTCCACAACAAAATGCAACAAGACTGGACAAAGCCTAGGCTCATTGGTACCAAGTAAATTCTTGTAACACAGAAAATGTAGTTATCTATTATATTTGTGACCCATTAACCTAACATTTCTTCAGAATGTGGGAGGAAACCTATGTGCTCATGGGGAGAGCATACAAACTCCCGAGAGCCGTGGAACTGAACTGGATTGCCAGTGCTCTGATAGCATTAGTGTAACTGCTACACTAGTGTGCTGCCCTATGGAGGTATGTAAACTGAGAGGTGAATGCGTGTACACAATAATCCTTTGGATGTACTTGCGGCCAAAAAGTTCTGTTCAGAAGGTTCAAATGAACATCTAAACAAGCCTGATGCATTTTGGAAACAAATCCTGTGAACTGATGAAATTAAAATAGAACTTTTTGGCTGCAGTGAGCAAAGGTATGTTTGGAGAAAAAAGGGTACAGAATTTCATGAAAAGAACCCTTCTCCAACTGTTAAGCACGGGGGTGTGGATCGAGCATGCTTTGGGCTTGTGTTGCAGCTAGTGGCACGGGGAACATTTACTGGTAGAGGGAAGAATGAATTTAATTAAATACCAGCAAATTCTGAAAGCAAACATCACACTGCCTGTAAAAAAAAAAAGCCGAAGATGAAAGAGGATGGCCTCTACAACAGGATAATGATCCTAAACACACCTCAAAATCCACAATGGACTACCTCAAGAGGCACAAGCTGAAGGTTTTGCCATGGCCCTCACAGTCCCCCGACCTAAACATCATTGAGAATCTGTGGATAGACCTCAAAAGAGCAGTGCATGCAAAACGGCCCAAGAATGTCACAGAACTAGAAGCCTCTTGCAAGGAAGAATGGGCAGAAATCCCCCAAACAAGAATTGAAAGACTCTTAGCTGGCTGCAAAAAACACTTACAAGCTGTGATACTTGCCAAAGGGGGGTGTCACTAAGTACTGCCATGCAGGGTGTCCAGACTTTTGCTTCAGGCCCTTTTCCATTTTTTGTTATTTTTGAAACTGTAAAAGATGGAAGTAAGTTTTCTTAAAATATTAAAGAAATTTGTCATCTTTTACTTTATGCCTTTTGGAAATCAGTTCATCTTTTATTCGTTTGGCTATTCACAGTAACAGAAATGTTGACCACGGGTGCCCAAACTTTTGCATGCCACTGTGTGTGTGTACATAATCTCTACTTGTCCATGTTTTGAATGTTGCATGCATTTAGCTACAGAAGTATTAATATTGTCTTTTAATTTTCTTCCTTCTCTCTTTCATTCCCAGGAATGAAAGGTTTAATATAGATGAGCACATGATGGTTCTGGGCCTGTACTTGGTAGAATGCAACCTCAGTAGAATAACTTCCCCTTCCCTTTAGAATGGGTGAGGAAGAATTTCTTTAGCCAGGGATTATGAATCTGTGGAATTCATTGCCATTGACTGCTGTGGAGGACAAGTCACTGGGTGTGTTTAAAGTGGAGGTTGATAGGTTCTTGATTACAGAGTGTCAAAGGTTATGGGGAGAAGATAGGAAAATGAGGTTAAGTGGATTATTAAATAAGCTATGATTGAATGACAGAGCAGACTTGATGGGCAGAATAGCCTAATTCTTGTGATCCTAGCTGCTGATTAAAATTTGAACTCTTCCTTCCTATCATTCTCTTTTTTTTGTCTTCATTCTTTGATTTACCACATCATTTCAACTTTATTCGCTTGCTCATCCATTTAGTTTAAGATTCTTTCTCCTTCCCTAGTTTGCTGTGGCACCACAGTGATAAGTTTTTCCTATTTTCTGCTTGCTTTTTGGTGATAATGCTATACTTGCCTGTCACTCATTGTTTGCTACTTTGAGTGCTTAAAATTAGTACCCAATAGCTTTTCAATAGGCTGCAGTTGCAGATGATGATAGTGGGGGTTTAGTTATTGCATGTTTAAAAATATTATTAAAGCCTTTAGTTCTAATTATAGGTAAGTCTATTCTATTTTAAGTAATTCCAACTGGATTACAGTTAAATAATGAAGTGTGTACATGCTGCAGAGTTTAAATAATTGCAAGGTAAAGGTTTCAAGAAAAGCAAACAGTGTTAGTCTCTTTCATTTTTAAAGGCTTGGCAATTCTGAGTATCCCTTCTGATTTTTTTTTGTTAATCTAGTGTTGTCATGTATTGGGGGTGGGGGGGGGGAGGTAGAAGAATGGTCATTATTGCTTCCATAGCAAGCAATGCACGATGCATTTAACCATAAAGTTTCTGAGCTTTCCCTGATGCTGTTTGTTCTGTTTTCTGGCCGTTGGCCAGCTTTTAGTTCATGCCAGTTTACTAGCCCAACACTCCCCTCATTTTGTCCACTGTAATTATGATAATCTTTAATAGCTTTCAGGATTTCCCCTATCACTGATGTTAGGCTAACTCTATTGTTTATTTTGTCTAAGGTGGGGTTACTTATGCTATCTTTCAATCTGTGAGAATTGTTACTGAATCCATTCTTCCAATACAGATGCCAACCACTGCTTTCACTATTTTCGTAGCCACATTATTCAAAACCTAAGGATGCAGGTAACTATGCAAGATAAAGCTGTCCTGGATGACCTGGAAGGTGAAAGTTGAGGGACCATAGTGGTAGTTCTATGCAGCACTTCCATCTACAGACACATTCTTCTCTTCTGCCACTGGCAAACTTTCTCCCTTAGTATTTCTTTCCCATTATACTCATTCTCACTTCAGGAAATTTCAGGCTCTTCACTTTCTCAAGGTGCAGCTTCAAATTTTCATCAAGATACTGGGGGGAAAGAAAACTGAAAACAACTGCCTAGCACTTAAAAGTAGCAACTTTTATATGGTTTGAACTTGCAATTCTGCTGTTAATTCTAAACACTACTTGTTTAGAGTTGCCTTGCTCCCTTATTGTCTGCAGGCCCTTTAATGATCTGATCCCTGTGTGTGAGCCATGATTTGCTCAATCAAGGACTACATTTGTTCCATTCATTCAAATCATTGCATGTTATAGATTTTGCCTCTGGGATTTGATTATTGAAAGCATCGCCTCCATTTCTCGGCTGCTGCTACCCTGCTGGATATTATCTCTTTGGCAGCTCAATTGGAAAATGAACCACTTAATGGCTGCCGCAAGCACTATAATAGCATACAGTATGTTTACTCTTTATTTCTGTATTATTGAATACCAGTAATGAGGATAGCGATTTGCCATGTTTTTAAGTTTTCCATCTTTTGTCAATCTGCTTTAATACAAGAGCCCTAATTAGAAGCTGTCATTAAAAGTTAAACAATGTGTTTAACAGAGTTCAGCTTGTGTTGCATCTTTGTTGCTGGATCTGGCATTTATCTTAAATTGTCTAAAGGATATTTCCTCCACTTTTTGCCTTTCAAAAAAAATGAACACTGCACCTGATGCCTGAATTGGATGGACCATGTAGCTATTAATTTGTAACTTCTGTGTTGTATCTGAAGTTGAAGCCTGTTTTATGTTCTCTTGGGTTCAAAAGTTCATTTATTAAATGTTCTCTGGGTAGGCATGAAACCAAGAAAGAAAAGAAAAGCAGTACAATCATCAACCCCAAATCACACCCCGCCCCGCAGAAAAAATGAACTAAAACAGAATAGGTACCTCAATCCCCAAATCCCTCCTTCCTGCACAAAAACGGAACAGTCCCATTACCCCCCCCCAAATTCCTCCTCCCACACAAAATGACAAACAAAACAGAACAGGCACATCAACCCTCATATCCCACACCCTGCACAAAAAAACAATAAACATAGTGTAAAAAAAAATGCTTTAGGCAACTAATAAAAAGGTTACAAATGATGTTGATGTATTGTGAATATTTAATACAGTCTTTTCTTGGTATTTAAAGCTGAGAACCATTCCTAGTTTGGGAAAGGTGGAAGGGGGAGGGAGATTTATTGTTTCTGGACATGAGTAAAAATGTAGCGAGTGTGATTGTATTTCAGTGCTGATGGGAGTTCACTTGCAAAATTGCCTTATTTATTATCAATGATCATGGCTTATTGGAGCTTTGGCTTGGACCATCTACTTTTTTATGATGAGTCTCTACTAGTTTGTGAATTTAACAGGAACACACCGGATGTGAAATATTCCAGACTGGAAGCTGCTATGTAACTCTAGTTGAAGACAAATTTAGATTACTTTACTTTCCGTTAGATTAAAAGTAAAATCTTAGTTCCAATTATGACAAATCACACCACAGTATGTCTTAGACTAGGTTTACAAATTTATGATGCCAGTTAACTAGTCAATAATAATAATGGTGAGTTTTTTAAAAGTGTATTTATCTATGGTGTACTTCTGTTAAAAAGAATTTGGGCTGAATTGTGTCTACACTCAGTGCTGATAAAAATCCAGTGAGTGGCATATCTGTAGGCAGAAATACCTCGTTAATGACAGAGGTCAAAGGAGAATGACCAGACTGGTTCAAGCTGACAGGAAGGTGACAATAACTCAAATGACCACGCGTTACAACAGTGGTGTACAGAAGAGCATCTGTGAACATACAGCACATTGGATGGGCTACCACAGCAGAAGACCACAACATACAGTCATTGACCACTGTATTAAATACAGGAGGTGTTTAATAAAGTGGCCAGTTAGTGTGCATCTGTTAAAACAAAAATTAGTGAATAAAATATTGGCCTTTATCAATACCAACTTGTTTTATGAACATTACTAAACATCAGACTGTTTCATTGGAGTATTGGCAAATGTATTTCCAACAGTGAGGTGAGATGTTAATATTCTAAGCTCTATTTTAATTGGTATTTCATAAGAAAAGGTAAAGGTGTGATATGGAGAGATTTAGTGAGGGGATTTGAGTATGTGGGTTTGACAGCTGAAGCACAGTTATCCATAGAATTATTTTAAATCTGGCATTCAGGAGACCAAAAATTGATGAATCGGAACACCAGAAAACGATGAAATGAGGAACAATCTGAACATGTCTTTTTACTGTAAAGATGAGCATGAATTTAAGATGTTCAAGAGCTTTAGAGTAAGATTGATGCAGTTTAGCAAGGCTCTTTGTAAGAGGTAGTATGGAGGAGTTTGACTTGGTACTTCAGGGCTGTAAACCAAACATAGATGAAGTGTAACTTGTAGTTCCTACACTAATATAATTTGATTGCCTATATCTAAGCATTTATCGATCTTCTGCTGTAGAAAACAATGTTACTTTGACCAATTCTGTGCTGAAAAGCAACAGCTGGGTATTTAGTTATCACATTGTTTTTTTTTCTTGCCTCCTTAGTTTGTGCAAAATGGGTGACCAAAGGCAACGTTCACTATCCACCTCAGGAGAATCACTGTACGTTGTTCTGGGGCTTGACAAAAATGCTTCACCAGAGGACATTAAGAAGTCATATAGGTAATTTCTGCAAGTTTTTTTTGATGTGAAATGCTGTCATTATTAAACATAACACCAGAGGGTGCCATTTGTTCACATGTAGGTGCTCTGCCTATTTTAGAAATCATACTGTTCCATATACTTTGAACTGGAATGAAATATGAAATTGCATTGGGTGAATTTTTGAAGTACTGCTGTGCTAAAGTTGTAGAATGTGAACATATTTAGAGTTTTGGACTTCACTGAGATATTTTTGCATGCTTTTTCCTGCAAAACTTCTGCCACCCCTTTGTCTAGTTCAGGTGATAAGAGGTGTACATGACTGTAATGTCAGACCAGGCGACATTACTGCAGCTGCAAATACAATTTTTCAGTTATAATAAAGGTGCAGCTAAAGCAAATCTGTCAACTTGAATAGTTCCATTATTTATTTTTCCCCAAGAAACTTACAAATTGAAAATGCTTGCTCATTTCTGACAAAATAAAGTAGCCCAAGGAAAAACAGCCTCTCTTGTACTTTGTTTCAAGTTTGTCTTTAGTATAATTTAGAAACTAAAGAACCATATATAATTTACTGAAGCAAATGGAAAGTGTTTTTGGAAACGTGTTAGTCTTCCTCTTTCCCAGAGAAGGCAAATTCAAATGTTAATTTCTTGCATGCCTTTTTATGCTGTAACTATTTTAGTATCTTTGACTGAATATTAACCACGTATAGCAGAAAAATGGGGGCAAATCAATCACCAGTTAACTTTGCTATTTCTTGTGGTTTTGCAACTCAAGGTCCTAGTCACTAAGACCTCACCAAATACTTTGTAATCTCACCTTATCATTTTAACCTCCAACTTTACTTCTACATCTGTCCTTGTGATTAGAGGATGACAATGGTAACAGAGCTCATCCTGATGTCTTTCAACAGCACACTCTTAGCACACTGCCCACCTGCAGCCTCCATCTACTTAGAAAGAAAAAGGTATCAATTCATGGATAATATCTTTAATTCATTCTAGCCCTAAATACCTAATACTACAAAGACAGCCTTTTCTCTTTCTAATTATATACTATTAACTTGAAACTTAATAATGCCAGTCTTTAAGACTAAATAATTTTGTATCTTCCCATCCTCCCTAGTCATAATACTACTGCCATCAGTCCTCCACATCAAATGCTCAAAAAAATTATTTTTAATCTTTGGTAGTTTCCATTTCTCATTATCAGCAAATATTTTCTCCTTGGATCTATTCCGCAAGCTTCTATAGTCACTCTTCCTCATTTTATAAACTCTTCATTCTTTTTTCCATTCCATTTCTTCAGCCCTTATTAGAAACTTGCTTTCAACCAGTTAAGCCAGTGCTTTCTAGAATTTCCACTCTGCTCCTCTCAATACTCAGCCCTTTGACAGGCTGTGAGTCACCATTAATGCTTCCTTTGTTAATTCATTTTAATTTTCACCTTCAGGAAACACAAAATGCTTTTGCTCAAGTATTATGAGTACAAGTTAATGTTTTTCTGATTGCAAATGCCGCAGGACTGTGACATCACCTTTTCAGTGTGATCTGCTTTATACTGTGAGATCTACTGGATAGTAACAATTTCAACAAAAACTTTACCAGAAATGTCTAGAATGTCATGCAAAATTGGGTATTTTGAAGTAGTGTTCCTAAAGGAATCCTTGACATTACACTTCAGTCTTTAATGCACTTTGACAACAACTTTGTAATAAAGTGACAATTTTGAGCATTCATTAAAAGTTAAGACTAAATTCTAACATTGTTTCCTTTACATATAGAAAACTTGCATTAAAGTACCACCCTGACAAGAATCCAGATAATCCTGAGGCTTCAGAGAAATTTAAAGAGATAAACAATGCGCATGCAATTCTGACTGATGCCACAAAGCGGAATATTTATGATAAGTACGGATCGTTGGGTCTCTACGTGGCAGAGCAGTTTGGCGAGGAGAATGTAAATACATACTTTGTCTTGTCCAGCTGGTGGGCAAAGGTGAGAATTTTTAACAGTACTGATGCATTTACCTGAAGTAAATTAGTTTCAATAATTTCATGATCATTAGACAAGTGATTCATGAATTACTAAGGTAACAGAATGTGCATGAATAGGGACATAACCATAAGAGTCAAGGGCAGTCATTCTTATGGAATGAACTTATGAAGTCATGGACTTCAGTAAGGCCTGACAAGGTCCCACATGGGAAGGTTGGATAGGAAGGTTTAATCGTGAGGTATTAATATTGAAGTAGTAAAATGGATTCAGCAGTGGCTGGATAGGAGACGCCAGAGAGTGGTGGTGGATAACTGTTTGTCAGATTGGAGGCTGGTGACTAGTGGTGTGCCTCAGGGATCTGTATTGGGTCCACTGTTATTTGTCATATACATTAATGATCTGGATGATGGGGTGGTAAATTGGATGAGTAAGTATGCAGATGATAATAAGATAGGTGGAGTTGTGGATAATGAAGTAGGTTTTCAAAGCTTGCATAGAGATTTAGGCCAGTTAGAAGAGTGGGCTGAAAGATGGCAGATGGAGTTTAATGCTGATAAATGTGAGGTGCTACACTTTGGTAGGACTAATCAAAATAGGACATACATGGTAAATGGTAGGGCATTGAAGAATATAGTAGAACAGAGGGATCTAGGAATAATGGTGCATAGTTCCCTGAAGGTGGAATCTCATGTGGATAGGGTGGTGAAGAAAGCTTTTGGTATGCTGGCCTTTATAAATCAGAGCATTGAGTATAGGAGTTGGGATGTAATGTTGAAATTGTACACGGCATTGGTGAGGCCAAATTTGGAGTATTGTGTACAGTTTTGGTCACCAAATTATAGAAAAGCTGTCAACAAAATAGAGAGAGTACAGAGAAGGTTTACTAGAATGTTACCTGGTTTTCGTCACCTAAGTTACAGAGAAAGGTTGAACAAGTTGGGTCTTTATTCTTTGGAGCGTAGAAGATTGAGGGGGGACTTGATAGAGATGTTTAAGATTATGAGAGGGATAGATAGAGTTGACATGGATAGGCTTTTTCCATTGAGAGTGGGGGAGATTCAAACAAGAGGACATGAGTTGAGAGTTAAAGGGCAGAAGTTTAGGGATAACATGAGGGGGAACTTCTTTACTCAGAGAGTGGTGGCTGTGTGCAACGAGCTTCCAGCAGGTTCGATGTTGTCGTTTAAAGTTAAACTGGACAGCTATATGGACAGGAAAAGAATGGAGGGTTATGGGCTGAGTGCAGGTCGGTGAGACTAGGTGAGAGTAAGAGTTCGGCACGGACTACGAGGGCCGAGATGGCCTGTTTCCGTGCTGTAATTGTTATATGGTTATGATACATTAACTTGCCTGCCCTTAAAGACAAAATTCAATCATAATTTTAAGGGGTTAGGAGAATTCTCTTGCTTTAACCTGTTTTGATAAATAAAGGAACTTGAAAATATAGTGTAAAGATCTTTTTTTAAGTCTGCCTGACATGTCTATCATCTAAAGATCTCCTGCTTCAAGTTTTAAATTTACGCAGTCAGAAATTTAATGCTTGTAACTTCTAGTATCTACAAGTTAATTTGAGACTTGATATTGGAATTTGTCAGTTTGTAAAGATTTTGTGCTGTCAATCACATCTCTATTTTCCCCCACTCTACAAGTTCAACACCTCTGTCTGCTATGTAAAATGTGCTGGTTAGTATTTGTTAACAAAATATCTTGTTTGCATCAACGCAAACACAAGGAAATCTGCGGATGCTGGAATTTCAAGCAACACACATAAAAGTTGCTGGTGAACTCAACAGGCCAGGCAGCATCTCTTGGAAGAGGCACAGTCGACGTTTCGGGTCGAGACCCTTCGTCAGGACTAACTGAAACGCTTCTTTCAGTTAGTCCTGACGAAGGGTCTCGGCCCGAAACATCGACTGTACCTCTTCCTAGAGATGCTGTCTGGCCTGCTGCGTTCACCAGCAACTTTTATGTGTGTTGCTTGTTTGCATCAAGCAGTTACTCATAGAATCTTTATTTAAATAGAATAATTGTCTTTCATTTCTAAGTGTTAACTTTTGGACTTGTAGTCCATATTTATTCCCACCCAGTACTTTACAAAAACATTAAGTCTTGTGAAAATATTTATTTAAAAAGCATATGAACTGAACACCAGCATACTGATTTGTCAATGTACTGTTCCCATGTAGTTATTCTCTCCCAAAGGTAGGTAGATACAGCCTTATATAAGTTTTCTGTTTGTTCTAACTGCTTTTGGTAGCCTTTTCACAAACGTGGATCTCCAAATCTATCACCTGTAGTTGGGTACTTTTTAAATTGTTTGGAATATGATCTTGATTAGTTTTGCCTCCTGTCCCATTCCATAGTACCATTACTACTGCAGAAGATGATAACGCTCTATAGTTGTATGTGTTCCAAATTTTTGGTAGTGTTAATAGTAGAGGGATCCAGTAATATAATTCTTGTGAAATCAATTGAATTGGCTGAAAACTGGTATATTTTTATAGTGTGTATCTCAAGAGGAAGCAAAGAAGAATTGTCCACGTGACACTTTCTGTTGAGCTTATTTGTGAAAGCCTCAACTTTAGCAATAGTCTTAGTGGTGCAGATATTGAGGATGATATCTTGAATCCATCTCATCTCCTTAGTTGCTAAATTGCACAATTCCACTCCTGACTAGATGTGACAGGATTGCAGAGATGTTATCTGATCTGTTGGTTGTGTAATTCTTCAACTTGCGTGCTATTTTTCTACGTTCTCAATTTTATTTGCCTGGTGCAACTCCCAGCATGTCTTCCTCCATTCCTTGCTAAAGAATAGGATTTATTATAATTGTAAGTTAAATGAAGTAATATCCCAAGATGATATGGGTTGGAAGTAGAAGGTAAATATCTTCACTGTGCTATTTGATTCTCCTTATTCAGTTTATTATTTTATCTGGTTTTCTGCTGGCCCCTCCCCAATTCCTACCACCTTTTCTCTAAAAAAACAGCAATGTACACCCAGTGTCCAGAAATGAAACCCGGTGCGGTCTTCTGCTGCTGTATTCCATCCCACTTCAAGATTCATGTAATGCATTTGGAGGCGCTCTTCTGTACACCACTGTTATAATATGTGGCTTTTCAAGTTACTGTTGCCTTGCTGTGAGCTTGAACCAGTTGGGCCATTCTTCTGACCTTGCTTATTGATGAGGTGTTTTTGTCGACTTTTTGTTTTTCACACTATTCTGCAGAGTAAACTCCTGAGACTGTGAAAATCCCAGTAGATCAGCAGTTTCTGAAATGCTTAAATCGCCCTGTCTGGCACCCCAATGATCATTTCACAGTCAAACTCACTTGGATCACAATTTGTCCCAATTCTGATGTTTGGTAGGAACGACTGGACCTCTTGATCATATCTGCATGCTTGTATGTGTAGAGCTGCTGCCACATGATTGGCTGATTATTAGGTACACTTGCGTGTTAATGCAAATATCTAGTGCCCGCTGAGTGTATGATATAGTAATAGAGTTCAGGAACAGGCCCTTCAGACTGACTGGTCCATGGCAAACAAGATGTCTATCTAGACCAGCCCCATTTGTCCACATTTGGTCCATATCCCTCTAAAGTAAACCATTCTAATCCATGTACCTTTTTGAAGGTGCTTTTAAATGTTAATATACTGCACCTGTCTCAACCACTCCCTCTGGCAGCAAATTCTATATGCAGAGCATCCTCTGTGTTACAGAGTTGTCTCTCAAGTTACTGTTTAAATTTCTCCCCTTCCCATACCCTCAGCTTAAACCTATGCCTTCTAGTTTTTGAAATCCCTAACACGGGGGAACAGGTCTCTAGTTGAATCTTAGTCACAGCTTATCAATTGTTTTGGTTAGTTTCTTAATGTGACTCTAAATAAGCATGCTGAATTATATATGAAATATGTCAAAATATTGTTCCATAGGAGCATTTGATTAGTATTTTATTACTGAAGACCTATTTGAATGGGGTCTGCCACTATTAATGACAAAGCATTTTTTTTATTTTCAGGCATTGTTTGTCTTCTGTGGAGTGATTACTGGTTGTTACTTCTGCTGCTGCCTCTGCTGTTGCTGTAATTGCTGCTGTGGGAAGTGTAAACCAAAGCCTCCTGAAGGAGAAGAACAAGAATATTATGTGTCTCCAGAGGATCTGGAGGCACAGCTACAGTCAGACATGGAGAAAGGTAAATAGAATCTATAACTTGCATCACATCAGATCTTTCTGTAAATGAAGAAGCTTAATTCTGGCATTTTAAAAAAATATTAGGTTATTACAGAAGTTAAAACACTTAAGCAATAAGACTAACTGATTTTAAGCAACAAATTGTATTGATGCAGAGTTTACAACCTGCAGCATGCTAATGGTTCTTGGCAGTGAATTTGAAAAAGACCTTGTGACCTTGATGGTTGTAGTTCTTTTGTTAAACTACACATGTGCAACACTGAACTTTGTGTGTAACTGCTTTTTTTTTGTGTGGAGGCCAGAACAAGCTGTGCTTATGAAATAATTGGAAGAATTGTGACACTAAGGAAAACTATGCTGCCAATCTTTGGCTGTCAGATTCTTAGTTTTCAATGTTTTAAACATTAAAACAGTCATAAACTTCCCAAAAAGTTATCATGCGCTTCGGCAATTCATTTTTCCTAACTTGCACACTTTATTGTTTGTGCCCCATTCAATTCATTTCTAGTGTCCAATATTAACTCCGATTTGCGAAAGCTATCAAATCTAACACTTTCACTGCAAGTTTTCCTCTGCTTATTAGATGTCACTAAGCAAGCATTTTAACTTTCCATAATCAATTTTGATGACTTTACTGTTCCAAATCTAAATATCCCAAAGATGGTATATTTAATTATATTAACTTCTGTTGAACCAACATGAGTGGAGGAAGGGCAATGTAGATTTATCATAAATATTGTATAAGGTTATGCTAAACTATATTGCTAAACAGAACACAGGTAATATTCCTTTGGGACTGCTCCATTTTGATAACTTCTCCATGTTCCAAAACTCCAAGTTTGACCTTGCTGATTGAAAGTGTGTAAATTTGTAATGAGACTAGAGCATTCAACATGCCACTGACGCAAGTTATGGAAATTGAAGCTTAAGTTATTCATTGATTTCAGTGTTTTTAAGAGTTTCAAGGAAATGCACTTGAGACTAATTTCTCTAATTCTTGGGTGTTAAATTCAGCACATCTTAATGTAAATAATGAAGTCCGGTTTCCATAAGTCTTTTGTTGTACTTGCATCTTGAATGTAGACATTTTCCAAACTTCAGGAAGCTGGCAATGCCCAGGAAGAGGTGAGCATTTTGAATATTTAAGACCATGATTGAAATGCATGACATATTGCCATAAAATAAATCCATAAAATCATAGAAGCTGGAACCAGGACCTTCAGCCTAGTGTATCCATGAAAATTTATTCCTTTGTTTTGCACTTGCTTTCTAAAACCTTATAATGACGAATTCCTATCTTGAATTGTGCAGACAAGCTGAGAACAGTTGGATCAATGCATCTTTCAGTACTTTAGCAGCTGCTGTCTCTTAAGCAGTCATTCGTAAACACTTGAGTCTAATAATGTCATCCTGCATCTGGTGCCTTTAAAAGAGAACTTGGTGCAGAGTCCTAATGTATACACCTCACTTGTCATTTGTACATCTTCACACTAGAATTGTAAATGAGGCACAGATTAACGGTTTTTAGCCTTATTTCTATAATTGTGGATATCTAGTGAAAGCTTGAAGAGTAAGTCTCCTTCATAATCTAAATAGGATTCATTTTGAATTCATTTTAAGCACAATAAATTTAGCTGTTTCTGGTTGCACTAATTCAGAAGCAATTATCAGCTTGTTGAGTCTCAAATTAATACTGAAGTTCATTTGTTCATATAATACAGCAATTTGTAATGCTTTCTACATGTCATTTTCTATCAGATAATTCTCTAAGTAACAGTTCAGTCTAGCAGGGGATTCAATATTCTTGTCATTGGAAGTATAAACAATGTGGTGGCAAGCCTGTGGCACGCGCAAAAATTCTGTTGGTACGCAGCATGCAATGCTGCCCCTCGATTCATTAAGCCAATCCATAAATTAAAAGAAAACAATGTTTGTATACACTCAAATGAAGCAGTAGATGAGTTTTTTACGAACCAAGATTGGTAAGATATTTTCACAGGAAATGTCTGGTACTAGTTTTGTACCAGATAGGTGGTTGTAAGAACGCAGGACATTGGATGATAAATTTTTAAGTCCTCACGGACCTGGTGTACACTATTTTGATAGCAAAGTTACTATAATTATTTTGAAATGTTAATTTTCTAATTACCTTTTTAAAAGATTAACATTAATTTTTAACCCGTTTTTGTAAAAATCTTTTATTTTAATCTGTTGCTGTTATACTTCTGTAAATAGCAAAACAATGAATTCACCTAAATACACAACAGGGCTCATCCTTTTTTTGTTTCCCCTTGAAGTCCATAATTATTGTTACTAATTAATCAGTGATAATCTATGTTCGGAATTACAAGAGAATTTTTTTTTGGGCACGCATTCTCAAAAACATTTGTCACTCCAGTGTAGATAGTTGACTTGTCATGTCATCTGGAGTATTTTTCTAGAACCACATATTACAGAATCAGCCAGACAATGGACTATCTTACCCTTCATGCCCTCCACAATTTTGGCAACTTCCAATTCCCTGGCCCAGACCCTGACCACCTATCTTCAGCATACGCATGTTGTACACCTTTTTCCCATCTGGGAGATCGTGGAGCTCTCCATTTCTTACTGGAACAAAGACCCAATCCGCTGTCGTCTACTAATGCTCTCGGCATCTGTGAGGACTTGTTCTTGTCTTCAGAACTTCTATTTCAATTCCTCCTGCTTCCTACAAATCAAAGATGTACCTGAGTATTCATACAGGTTGTTTCATGCACTTGTGCAGAATTTGTTGGTATTATCACCCTTGCTACTAACTTCCACCCTTCTCTTAAATTGAGACCATTTTTGACATGTCTCCATCACAAGAGATAACTAGTCTGCTGATTATCTACTATTACACAGACTCACAGTTACCATAACTACATCTCAGTCTACTGCTCCTTTCCCTTCCTCTTTCCTCTCTCTGCTACATTGGCTCTCAAGATGATACATTCCAGTTTAGGAATTCTAACTGTCCTCGTCAGGAAATGTGGCTTCCCTGTCACCATGGATGTCTGCTCTCTCCACTTCTCCCCACCCCCCCCCCCAACACCCCGGTAGTTAGTTTCCTTCGTCCTCTTTCACCCCACTAGCATCCACATCCTTTATAATCTCTGCCACCTATAAGAGGATTCCACCACCAGTCACATCTTCCTCCTATTCCCTTCTGCATTCTACATGGACAGTTTTCTCCATGAGACCTGGTTCACTCATTTCTTCTGCAACCATCCATATTCCCTGTACTTTCCCCTGGAACTGCAGGAGGTGCACCACTTGTCCCTTCACCACCTTCCTCAACACCATCTAAGGACCTGAGCAGCTCTTCCAGGTGATCCAACCTTGTTTGTTGCATTTGGTGCCCATTCATACCTCTGCATCAGTGAGATCATGCATTGACTAGGCAATCATTTTAAAGAGCTTCTGTGCTCTGTCTACGTGATCCGCTTGTGTTTCTGGTTATTTGAACTCTTGTTGCCATTCCCACACCAACCAGTCCTCTGCCTTTGTCATTGTGAGGCCAAATGCCTCACTCAAGAACCAGTGCCTCATATTTCATGAGGGTAGACTACAGCCCAATGGTTTGAAAATTGAATTTGCCATTTTCATGTAACCTATACCTGCCGCATTGTTTCCCTCTCTTACCAGTCCACCTTGGTCTCGTCCTTTACTCATCTTTCCATTTTCCTCAGCTAGATTCACTACTGTCCCCTATCTGACCAACACTCACACACTATCCACCTGGGTTTCTTCTACCTTGGCTTCCCTTCACTGGTCTGCTTCTCACCTTCCAGTTTTCATCTATACCTTCTCCCCACCTGTCTGCAACTTTTTTTTTAAACTTGTTTCCACCTACTACCCAACAACTTCTATATCAAAACCTCCCCCTTCCCCAATTGGCTCCTTCTATTCAACATCTGCCCCTCCCACTACACCTGGTTCCTCTAATCACCCACCAGCTCCTGGCTAGCCCCTCCTTTCCCCTCCACACTGCTAGTCTTCCCACCTTTTATTCTGCCCTGATGTAGGGTCAACCAAAATGTTGGCCGTCCCTTTGTCTCCACAGATGCAGCTTGAACTGAGTTTCTCCAGCAGTTGTTTTTTTTTCCCTACCACCTTCAGAATACTTGATCTAGTGTCTCCAGTAGGCTATACTGGGCCTGAAGCTGTATAATGTTATGTGTTTAATAAATTATCCTGAACTAAAAGATCTGGGAGGTAATAATCATAGCATGGTAGAATTTAGCATTCATTTTGAAAATCAGAAACTTGGATTTTAAACAACATTGTTAAACTTTAAGGGGATTTACAGAAATGAGAAAGTTGGCAGACATCGATTGGGCAACTAGATTAGCAGTAAGATCATGAACCAGCTGAGGAAGCCATTTAAGGAGAAAGTTATATCTTCAATTGAAACAAGATTCCTATGGTGTAAATGCTGGGAAGATGTTTTCCCTCAAAATAATGGATTTCCGCTTTAAGACTGGAATGAGGTAGAATTTCTCTCAAGGTTGGAACTCTGACATTCCTTGACCCAGAAAGCAGTGAAGGCTGAATATTTGAATGTATTCAAAGCTGAAAGATTTTTAATTGGGTTATTGAGGGTATAGGGGTACGTTGAGAAAATAAACCTGAAGGCAGAGCAATCTTAATCATATTGAATGATGGAGGAGGCTCAAGTTAAAATGGTGTATTCCCCTAACTAATGGGAGCAGCTTACCTAGAGAAAACATTTTTCATAATGTTTGTTATGTAATTAATTATCAGGGTATGGATTTTTGTGGTTAAATTTACTTTGGATTTGGCCATCAAGCATGTCTAACTTGCTCCTAATAACTTGGTCTAGATTTTTCTGCATTTCATATTGGGGATAACTTGCTTTCCTTGGTAACTTGCTGTTTAAATTATATTTTCCCCATGGCTGAAAGAGAATGCTGGTCCACACAAGACTATAAGCTGTATTGACAGGTTATTGAAGGAAATGAGAATATTGATTCATCCACGTGGTTTATGTTCTCTTACTTGCAAAACTCTTTAAACTGTTTCCATGTCCAAATGTGAAAGTGGACTTTATTAACAGTAAACTTGAGTATTTGCTTTTTCCCCATTTGTATGCATCAATAATATTCCCTTTTATTGGTGAGTGTATTTTAAATCTGTAAACAAAATTTGGTTTTGTGTTTTACTCATTTGTTTTAAATATTTTTAAATGGCTAATTTGAACCAACTTTCTCCTGCTTTTGAATGAAGTGTAATATACAAAATTATTGTAATCTATGTTACATTATTTTGATTAATGATGTGCAAAATCAAGAAAGGTTACATTTGTGAAATTTTAGACTCATTTAACCAAATCATATTTATTTTCTCTTCCTTCCCCCTACCCCCATTACCTCCAGAGGGAGATGGAACAATTGTGGTGCAGCCAACAACAGCCACAGAAACAACTCAGCTCACCAGTGACAGTCACCCCAGCTATCACACTGAATGATTTAATTTAACCAAGTTTGCTCTTGTAATTAAAAAAATATATTTACAGTTCATTTCAGCACTGGGATAGTTAAAGCTATAGATAGAACTTTCACAAGATTTTCTGCCAAGGTGAGAGCCGCCACCAACATTGAGAAGGCCACCTTCCCTTATCTTGCCTTTTGCCACTGTAAATTAACTTAAGTACTGTAGTGAACAGTATTTAAAACCATTTGACACTTTTATTTTAATTACATAATATAATGTGTGAATGGAATGATGTCATGTAACTGTATGAAAATAGAAGCAGTGCACATAAACTACCACGTAAATATGACTAGAAATTCAGTGCTTGTCACGCTGACCTGTAGTTTTATTGGCTTTTGTAGAATGTTGCCAATAATGAGTTTGTTTATAGTGCTTTTTTATATAGGGAGCAGGTAAATATGGTCAGCTTTGTCTTTGTCATTTATGACATGTTTTGTGCTTGAGGTCAAAGGAATTTTGTTGTGCGATCATATGGTGTACACAACTTGAGTCAATGCATTATCTACCCAAATGAAAGGGGTTTTTGGTTGTTCTGAAAATCAGACGCAGCTCAGTTACTGTCCATTGTATAATTCAATGTGGTATTTTGAGATGGTGTCCAACTGCCAGTTTTTGACATACATCTAACATTCATTTGGGGGGAAAACACCCTCTAGTGTGGAGTTCTTCATAGCTGTGCTACAGCAGTCTTGCAGAAATATCAACATTTAAATTTAAATGTTACAATAAAATATTAAATATGGTGTTTCAAGTGATCAGTGGACCAGTGTAACCATTGTAAGAGGGGCTGATATAGAATGGTTGTTTAATTGTTTACACTTTGGTCATTTTCATTTTTAGAAAAAATCTTTCTAAATCTGTATGTTCAGATCATGTTTCATAGCAAATACTGATTCAGTGATGGCTCTTATCAGGAGCGCAATCACTTCTGTAGCCTGTTATAACATAAGGTAGCAAATTGCCAAATGGTAACTACACTATTCTATATTAACTATTCTTCGCTCTCAAAATGAGAATTTTTTCCAAAATGTTTTAACTACTTCTGTTTGATCCTGTACAGTATGGAGATAGCACCCCATTTTCTGCCTTCTGCAAAAGTCCTATGTTTGTCATTTTTAAAATGTAACCAAATTATAGTGACACGGTCAAAGAAAACTGGCCAGAATGCAGTACTAGAAGAAAATGTATAGGTAATTTTGACTAAAGAGCACATAATTTTAAGTTGTGCTAAAAATTGTCTTTATGGTGCTAGGCTTATTGTCATGGCAGTCTTGAGAGAACTGGGAGTACTGATTAGCTGAAATGCAACATTATATCATGATTGAATTGCCATCAAACTGTGATAATGAAAAGGTTCTAATATAAACTGGCAGTTTCAAAATGGACCAATTTTTATTTTTTAAAGAAATGCATTAATAGTTCCTTCCCCTTCGTGCTTTTTTTTGAAATTTATTTGCATGTTTGTTTCTTTGTACAATGCTCAGTCCTTGGAGTTGAAACACTAACCTTGTTAGAATTATAATAATTGGTTGTATTTGAGCATCTTGTATTGAGGGAAGATTATAGAGAGTTGTCTAAATGTTTTATAAAGTCATGACGTTGCTATGTTAACCTGGTCAATTTTAGTTCAGTCTTGTTGGACTGCATGGTTCCTTACTGTTCCCATCAAATCGCCTGCTAACATGTATGTTGTTATCATAAGCCTTAATGTCCTTTTGAAAGAACAAATTGCAATTGAATATTCCTCAATCAATGTATTTTGAGGGTTTCCCAGTGTGACCAAATCCCAATCTATCCGCAATGGTGTAATATTCTCTGATTGTTGGATTTTTGGCAAGCGGGGTAGGAACGGCTAAGGTCACTAATAGATTTTCAGTCAGTATAAAGTGATGTGAATAGAATGATAGCAACTATTTGATAGCAAGAGGACAAATGCAGCTCAAATATCTAAGGTGATGCAAATTTACTGTCAATTTTTGAAGGATTTGCATGCTTTTACTGAAAAACAACTTGGATAATCCATTGTTATCACACTGGATAGATGCTTGATTTATGTAGAATATTAAATAGACAATCATGGTTTGTGCTACAATTGGCACATTGGATGATGTGCTGGTTAAGTGTCATTGGGTTACTGAAGTTCATTTGTTACAAGTCCAAGTTTTATATTTTGAAGGATTCATTATTTTTTACATCTGCATTTGTATCATAAGAACTATATTTGGGTGTCATTTTACAGCAAGAAAGCAACCAAAATATTACTGTTTTCCTTTAATGTATCCTTAAATCTAAAATCATTCCTATGGTTGGGAAAAAGTATAATTGTATTTGACTCCTAGCCTCTTATCATGAATTGAACCTGACTTAACATCCAGTTTATTTAATTGGATAT
Source organism: Mobula hypostoma (assembly GCF_963921235.1). Lineage (NCBI taxonomy): Eukaryota > Metazoa > Chordata > Chondrichthyes > Myliobatiformes > Myliobatidae > Mobula > Mobula hypostoma. The sequence goes on from NC_086098.1 coordinate 198,358,394, forward strand.
AGTAATACCAAAAAAATTCAGGAGTAGTCTTGATATTTAGTCTTTCAACATAACTGCAAATTTTTTTGGATTACTGAAACTGTTCTGCATGATTGTGCTGATTTTAAAATTTCTATGGCTGACATCTGGATGAATACCATATTGAATTTTAATTGAGGAAATCAAAGGTAGTTTAGAGAAATTGTATCATGAATTTTATAATGCTGATTGGCCTAGTCAAATTGCTTGATTTTCTGAAGTGATACTCACAGTAAAAGAGCATTTGTGGGCATCACACATTGGAATTTAAAAATGGATATTGCCTAATTCAAGGAACACTTAACTGTAATTAATACTCGAGACCAGTAGAGGATTCACTTAACCTAGCTCATTCTGGCTTGTGGATAAGGATCTAAAGCTTTCCTTATTTGATTATTCTACTAAATATATTACTTCCTTTCCTTTCCCCTTTCACTTCATTAGTTCTCACTTCAAATTTATCTGCCATAAACAATTGGCTGCAAACTCCAAAGATCTTTGGCTCCGCTGACTCCAAGATAAAACATGGTTTCTTTTTTCTTTGTTTCAGCAATGTTGAGGTATTTGGGGCACGACAACTGACTAAACATATTTTGCAAACCACTTCAGTTTCAAATGCCAGTGAACCATCAAAGCTGAATTGTGAATGCATTTTCTCCAAAATGCCCCCTCTCAACCTTTACATACATTCCTTGATGTTCTGATCTTTATCATATTAAACTGGTATGGAAATGTGGAAATTTGTTATTGTTAACTTTATTAAATAATTTAAACATAGAATCACATTTCTACCATAGCTTGGGTCATGTAATTTGTGTCTAGTAAGTTTGTCTGGTTAATAATGCCTGTTCCAATAATGTTCAAATGTAATGTTAATGTAAACAATGTTTTGTTCTGTGAATCAGGATAACCACACAATATAGGAGTAATTTAAATTTTATTGAATAGTACCTCTTGCAAGTTATGTTCCATTTATATGGTTAGTTTTGAGAGAAGTTTACATTAAGTATTATAGTTTAGTTTGCAATACAGGTTTTAAGTAACTTCCTGGTGCACTGAAGCAGTGCAGTACTTCTAGTACTGTACAGTTAAGTACAAGATCCATAGAATATTGCAATACCTTTAAAGCATTCCCAGTCAACTAAATTGTATGTGGTGATGAGTGTCTGAATAAAGAGGATAGGTGTCATCTATAGTTTTAGATTTTCTGGCAATTCTGTTTCAGGTAATTGTAACTTAGTGGTATTTGTAAAACACAGTGGCTCAAGGTATTCAAATCCACAGGATGTTTAAAAAAAACAACTTGATTTCTCCAAAGGTCAACCAGTCATGTAATTTGCATGCTATTAAAATAATTGTTAATTTGGTATATTTATGTTAAGTTGTCCATTATAAAAATGCCGTATTTAGTTTTGATTTAATATCATTTCAATGTAACGACTGCTACTGATTCTGCAGCGCTAATGCTAAAATTAGAATCTGGACGTCCCATTTGAAAACTAAATTAATCTGTTAACAGTACAAGATAAATGGCCTACTTGATGATACATTTGCATTATATTGACTAATTGAGGAAAAGCCGAACTAGATGAAGCTATTACTTCCATTCCATTAAATTATAATACTTTGTTACCCTGCTGCACTTACGAACTTCCTGAAGCCTTTCAATCTCCAAGTCAGTTTGTGAAATGTTGTCTGTAAGTTTGACATACCAGGCTTTAAATTTGCTTGTCTAAATACAATAGAGATACCTTAACATAATTTTCAATTGTAATGCAATGGTGAATTTGCAACTACAGAAATGCTTCTCATCAATCAGTAAATTTTTGTTGTGCCAGTCATCAAATGAGTTTGTACAATGATTTAGAAACTACTAAAATTGAATAATATTGCAATTGATTTAATGTACACTGCTTTCGCATGTTTCAGGAGTAACACTAAACAGACCGAATAACAAATTATTTAAAAGATTGTTGGATTTGGCTGCAGATAAAATATTGCAAAGCCAGAATGCAATGTGCGAACTGTCTTCAAAATTTGATAGATCCTTCAAAATTCAGATTATTGGTATAAAAATAGAAACAAACATTGTTATGCAACCTTTTTGGTATTCTTAAAAGGACCATAGTTGAAATTGTATGTAAGTAGATGTGGTTATGTTAACTACAGGACTTGAAGCCCATGGACTCCTGTACATAAAATAAACTGTAATGTTTTTAGCATGGTTATTTATGTACTGTATTGCTGAAAATCATTGGTAATTTATTGATTTGCAGTTGTAAAATAAATGTTTCCAATGCTTAAATCACTGTAGCTTTTGTCATTTCCTGTATGAACCAGTTCTAGTTCTAAAATAGTTTAGTTAATAGAGGCAAAATTCAATTTAAAATTTGGCTTGAATAGCAAACTCCAATTTAAAGCTTTGCAGATATCAGAAATATGAAATCAAATAGTTCAGAAAATATTTAATGATCAGGCAGTACCTTTAGAAATTACTAACTTGAAATATTAACTCTCACCACTTGCTGTTTGACCTGTTGAAGATTTACAGTATGTGGGTTTTGTTCCTTTTCTAATTTATCATTTAGTCTACATGCAAATGCAGTAACTGTATGTAGCAAATAACCTTTCATGGAAAGTTTTAAAGAACTCCATTAGTTGCATTCTCTGAAATCAAATTGTAGGAAATGATCATAATTATTTGTATACTGAAATAACTTTATTGTGAATACTTTCTATTTAACTACCTAAAATTCCAGGTTGGAAGTTGAATTGTCAATACGTATTTGTAGAGAATCTTTTTCAATATCATTGTGTGCTGCTGGATTGTTAAAATAGAAGATTGCCAGCCCCAAACAGTTTGCATTTGATTATTGGGGTAACACGTTTCCTGATTGAATTTTGATTCATTCTAGAAGACATAATTCTGTCTTTCTCTGGTGCCTACTGAAAACTCTTAAAAATAGATTATCCTTAGAAATTTGAGATTAAATTTAATGGCTAGGAAGTAACTATCTGATACCGCTTTGGGCAGTTAGGTTGAGTTGTTCTCCAATTTTAGCAATTTACTTGCAGGAGTTTCTTCACCGTATGAGACAGCATCATCAGTGCACTGTTAATTGTGGAGACTTCTGAATGCAATTCAATGTCAAAACAGTCTCTGATACTGTGTCCTGCTCCAAATCTATTTATATTGTCATCTGCCTGGAGGGCAATATCCTACAAAGGTATGTAGATAGAAGGAAATATCTGGATTTGCTATTGCCCACTAAATCTCTGATAATCTGGAATTTGTTCTGAAATCCTGATTATCCTTGGTATTAAATTTAATAAAAACATAATCCTGGCTAGAAACTAACTATAATGGATCAAGTTTATAGGGATGGTTGATTTATTGAATAGCCTGGTGATCTTGTTTAAGATGGTGAAGAATCTTTATCTGTATAGATTGTGAGTAGGATGTGCAGTCAGAGCTGGGGTTGCAGGGTTCTTGTATTTTTCAACTTGTTTTGACAAACTAAGTTTACACGCTCACTACTTGCTTGTTGGGGTATTAATAGCAGTCTGATAGTTCAGCAGAGGCTCATGGGTGCCAGATTGGCTTTATTTTGGAAAGATCATAATATTTCCGAACATGTTTGGGGCTAATCCAAATTTAGAATGATGTTTGTTCCTTCTTTCTGTGCTCGTAATTATGAACTACTAGATGATGGGTGATCAGAGAAAGCAAGTTAGTTGATTTCCTTCAGATCGCAGCCTGTTTTTAAAAGTTAATTTACAAAGCTCATTGGTTCCTTGCAACACATGAAGATTTGTGTGAAAGCTTTAAAATAAAGCCTACATTATACAAATGCCTGAACCCTTTACTGTTGATTTCATCATGAGTTAAAATCTATTCCTAATGCAGGACTGATGAAGATCTAAAACCAGTAAGCTGCAAGTCATGATAAAATTTTGTTCCCTTGCGACATGAATGGAAGTAACTTGAGCAGAGTGTTTCTTAAACAAGATTCTAGACTTTCATATATGGGCAATGGTATGTAGTCTTGCAAAACATATGATGCCTGTAACTTAAATTTAAACACAATGACAGATTGAGCCATAGCAAACACACCACAAAGCTCTTAGTTCCATATCTCGGACACAAACATTTTCTTACAGGGAGAATCCAAAAAGCAACAGGAAATTTACATGCTGAAGCCTGCAGTTCTGACTTGAAGTCTTCCTGCAAACTTTGTTCTTTGACATGTCTATCCCAATGGAATACAATTCAATGTACAGAGATTCACAAACCATGGATAATCTGGAGAAACAGTTAATTTGTCCAGTATGTTTGGAAATGTTCACCAAGCCTGTTGTGATACTACCTTGTCAACATAACCTCTGTAGAAAATGTGCTAATGATATTTTTCAGGTAAGATTTAACTGTATAAAAAGTAATGTGTAAAATTAATAATTTCAAGGAAGTTGTCTCTACTCAAGACAAACCCATCTTTGTGTCAAATACCAATTCCAGAGGGAAAAGAATTTTCTTTCTAACTTGAGTATTTCACTATTACCATTCATAATAAGTTCAGAATTTCTTACCCCTTGGCACATTTTATTAAACAGTGCCGGCAGGCCTCCTTATGACAAGCCTTTCAGGATTTAGTTTCTCCAACAATTCATGCTTTCAGCTGCCCATACGCTAGAATTTGTTTTAATACTTAGTTCCTCTTGACTGCACTTAAAAAAAAACTTTCATAGTTGTCCCCTACCCTATTATTACCCTTAGTAATTTGTCCAAATATCTGCATATTTTAACAATTGATGTTCCTATTTATACGCAATTAGAGTAAGCAAATTATTTTGCATTTATTTATTTTAAACTATGCTGAGTTTTAACATTTTTCAAATATTTTGTGTCCCTGGTTTACAGAATGTAATTCTCTTTAGTATTAGTAAAGTGGAATAGCGGGCACCACAATATTCCCAATTACTTCTAGAGCCCTTGTTTATCAGTTGGAGGAGAAAACAAGTATGCAATTATAAATCTGTCAGCATAACCTCTGTGACTGGGACACTTAGAAAAAGACAAAATCACATCTTAGGAGAACATTGTGTTGGATAACATTTTTAATTCATTAAATGTAAATCATAACTTGTGAATTACTTCAATGAAGTAACAGTTGGATGTATACATAGTCTTTCAGAAGATCTTTAATAATATGATATGTAACAGGCTTGTGTGCAAAATCAAAGCTCGTGATTAAAGGAGTATTAGCAGTGTACATATGAAACTGGTCATAAGATAGAAAGCAGATTAAGAGTGAACAGTTGTTTATTGGAATGGAGAGAAGTATATAATGCTGCTCCTAGAGTTTGCTGTTGGGATTCCTGCTCTTTTCTTAAACACTAGTGACTTGAACTTGAAGTAAAATTAGATGTTGCAAACTTGGAAATGTAACTAAAGGTACAAAAAAATGGCACAGTAAGAACCAAAGAGCTTCTACATACTGTGTTTATCCAGTCTGATGTTTCAAATAGTATCAAATTTTCAGTTTTCTTTACATATGACATCTCAGTAATTAAATTTTGCTTTACAACCTTGATTCGAGATCCTTAATAGAACTGCTAATGAAACGCACCTTTGTTTCGTTGCAATCCACATCCAGAATGATTGGACTACTTTTAAATCAATAATTTAAAATTCAATTGTGACTCAGTTGTTAACGTGCTTATCTAGCTCGATGTATACAGAATTTGAGTCCCATTCCAGTAACCTTAAAGGAAAGATCTTGGCTGACATGCCAGTGCAGTATGGAGGTATGTAACTTTTATAAGAGCCTGGCTTTGGATGTGATGTTCAACCAAGATCCCACCTGTTCTGCCAGGTGGGTATAAAAGACCAAGTGGCACAATTTCAAGGCAGAGCAGCAGAGTTATTTCCAGTATCCTGGCCAATATTTATATCAGTCAATGCTTCTGAAACAGACCAGCCTCTGTTCTTACTTTCTGTAAGGACTTGATGTGTGTAAATTTGATGTTGTTTTCTTTATTTCAATAGTCACCACATTTCAGAAATATAATCCTCAAACTGCATGTGGTTCTTTCTGAAATGTAGATGAAAATGCAATACAAATGCAAACTGATTTTTAAAAATGTATTTTAAGGGCTAATTTTGATACCCTGATGAGAAAGAAATGGGAAGTATGCCTGAGAATCGACTCATTCATCAGCACCTTATCACCATGGTAATCCTGGCCTTGCTCTATCAGAAATATTCCATTTCATACTGCCTATCTCTCCCCTCATTCTGTAAATTAAAGCTAACTTTTCTTCTGTTATCCCAATTCTGATGAAGGGTCTCTTACTGCAGATGGTGCCAGGTTTGCTTAGTGTTTTCCACATCTGTTCTTATTTAGTATGTACCCTTGTCCATTTTTTTTTAAAACACTGCCTGCTGAATCCTTTAATTTGCCACTATTATTAATTCCAGGAGTATCAGTACAAGGGCTGGAAATCCATTTAGCTGGTAGTACATGAAAAGGAAACAACTTCTGTTTCTGACAGGCAAACTGTTATGAACGGCACAGAGTCAACAACTTGCATAAGATGAGCATCTGGTGCTAAAGATTGGATTGATGTAAGACCATCCAGGCTCATTTGACCATTACAAGAGAAGCCCAATTGTATATGTCTAATGAATTTGAATGTAGGGATGTAGTTTGTAGTCTAAGGGAACTTTAAAATGTTTCCTTTTGTGTTTTTTTTCATAGATTCATTGATTTGGAGTGTGCTTACCCTTAACCTTTAACTTTGAATTAAAATTGCTAATAGCAAAGCAGTGCAAACTATTTCAGCAGAGCCACCATTATAAATATTATTTAATGGTGAATGTTAAAATTGGGCATTTCTTAAGAGTGAATCACTGTTAGAAATGGCCAGAATCACTTGTGTAGAAATAGCATTCAGCTATGAAACCAGTTTCAACATTTAATTGAATCATGACAACAACTTGCATCTTGATTTAATGAAAGAGGTATGGTGTGGGTCATGTTGATATTGAGGGTGTAGTTTTGGTCAACTGGGCAGAAGGCTATTAAACCAAATGAGATGGAGGTCCCTGGTGGTCAAAACTACCTCCTCCATTACTCCATCCAATTCCAAAATATCTAATGCCTTGAGTTCCTCAAGTATCCTCAAGCAAACCAGCCTCAACTACTTTGATTCAGCTTGGCAATAAGTTCAGAGGTAGGCTCAATGCTGTATAATATTCAGCTCTGTTCACTGCTAACCTATACTGAAATGGCCCAGTCTTAAATATCAGAATCAGGTTTATTATCAACCTTAGCCTGGCATTTCAGATAACAACCATAATACACACCTATCAGGTAATGGGTATCTGCAATAGGCAAGAGCTAGCTTCAACTGACATCAATTTCTTGCTCATTCCCCATGACCAAAAAAAGAACCAGACCAGTCAAAGCAATAGAGGCAAAAGGGGACAAGGTATGATCTGTCCAAGCAAAGCAGAAAATGTCCAACATGTTTCATTATCATTTATTAAGTAGGACACATTCAAACAGTAGTAAAATAGTGGAAGGTTTACTTGGCAGTAGCCTTTGCAGCAAGGCCTGGTTTGGTTTTGCTAGGACCACTTGCCTCCAGACCTCACACGACTTTGGTCCTAAACATGGACTAGAGATGAGATTAGAATGACTGCCCTCAATATCAAAGTGAGATATGACTGTGTATTCATAAAAGGGATGGGACACAAAGGGAAATACTGCAAGTAACAGGAGCTGATCCTTTATCAAAGAATAATGATGTGGCTATTGGATTTTGTTGTAGGAGTTCTTGATGTTTACAATAAGGTCAGAACTAGAGATGCTTGCAGATTGCACAATGTTATTTCAATTCACAATTCCTCAGAAAATGTAACAGTCCATTTCTTCATAAAAACAATTCAGGCATAAGCTGGTAATGGCAAGTAAAATTCTATGTAATGACCATTTGCAAAAAGGCAGAGTCTGACTACTTTTCCTTGATATTCAATAACATTACCAACCACAGGCATCCCACTAACAATAGTGGCTCTACGTAGATAGGAGATTCATCATGAGCCTCCTATCTACTCTGGTGATGAGAACAAGTTAGACACTGAATATCCTGTAGTGAGTGATTTGCTTCCTGATACCACACAGGCTTTCCACCTTTTACAAGGCATAAATCAGAAGAGGGAATGGAAGGAAACATCCTTCTATATAACTGGACCTTCTGCAAGACTTGTAAAGGGCAAAGCAGCCCATTTGATTAGACACTACACAAAACATGTATTGCTTCCACTGTTAGGTAACATGGCTAGAATGTGTCATTTGCAAAGTACACTACAATTACCCATAAACACTTGCAGCACTCCCCAAATGTGCAACCTCCATCTGCAAACCACTAAAGGGCAGACCACTTCCCCTCTCCACAAGACTTGGAAACACAGAACCATCCCTTTTATTGTCTGGATCTTAGAGCTCCATATTCAACTGCATTATAGGAGATGCTTCACTAGAAGGAGTGCAACAATTTAAGAAGATGGTCTTCCACCACATTAAAAGAGAATTAAGAATGGACTTGCCAAAAGGAATCCAAGGTAATAAATTAAAATTGTTATTAGTCTTTCCCATAGCCACAATGCTTAAATCTAGAATCACAGAATTCACATAGAAAAGTGCAGTCATTGGAATGTCCAAAAAATACTGAACCGAGCAATTAATTTGACTAGTGCTGCAGCCTCTGGACTCTGTGGTAGGACTGACCATTGTCAATGTGCAGCACACATGATATCCTACAACAATTCCCCAGCTTTTTTAACAAAAAACTCATCTAAAATGGCTCAGAACTGAGTAGCAGTGGTGTCTAAGAATGACATTCTTCTATTCACACAAGTTTACGTTGAGATCATATCACTATTTCATCATTGCCATTAGATTAATATTCAGAAATGCTCTTCAGAACCTTTCTGACACCAACTTCAGTAATTCAAGGTTGGTAAAGTACAGTTAATAAATGTGACTTTGCTGTATTGTCTACATCACAAAATCAAATAAAAGAATACTAACACCCTTGGGCAGAAGTTGCGGGAAGGAGAATCTTGGAAATGTGAGCATATGGGGATGGGATGTGCAGAATCACTGGGTTGAAAACAAGGGGAAAAAAAGTTGTGTACATTGAGAGGAGAGCCTATAACAATCATCTGGGGAATTATCTGAAACCTAATGGAGTTTTTGTATTTGGAGGAAAGCAGCTTTTTCTGATGGTTCCTAAGATATAGCAACAAAAATCATTGTATTGTTTGCAAATATCTACAGCTGATAATAAATATCAGTACTGTCATTGACAAAGAAGGATTATCATTATTTATTCATTTTCCAACCCTTCAAGATGTTCCTCAGGTTAAAGACAATTTGGTAGATTGAGAATTAGTAAAAGATGTTTCACCATTATGACACAGTAATTAATATTCTATGGTTAAAATAATTAACATGAAATATTACTAGTAATGCTATTCACAGATTCCTTGATTACTTTCCAGAAATGATTCAAATTATACATGAGGTACAGATTCCCCCATTTCCTTGTAATATTGAAGTCACTTTTGCTCACCTATACACAAGGTAATTTACACTAATTGTTTAACCTACCAACTAGAACCAAGGGAAACTCATGACATGGATTACTTTCCAGAAAGGACTCAAATTATACATAAATATTCTGCATTTCCTTATAGCATAGGAGTGCCATCTAACAGACCAATTCTATTCCACCACTGAATTTCCCCGTAACATTTCTGTCCCCATTTCATAATCTTCCCTCTGATTCTTCTGCTCACTTACATTAGAGGCAATTTATACTAATAGTTTAAACTACCAACTGGAACCAAAAGGAAATCCACGTGGTCACAAGGCAAGAATGCAAACTCCATACAGACGGAATTGAAGGTTAGGATCAAACCAATGTCATTGGATACAAGTGGTTTCTATGACAATAAATTCAACTTTGAGGAGGTGTGTGAATTGGGGGAGATGAATGCACATTCCTTTTCTTTGTCCAGTTAGCATCATGCATTAGGGACTCCAGACCCTGGTAAAATAAGAACTTAAGACTTGGGAGTAGATTTAGGCCATTTTGTCCATTGAATATGTTCTATCATTCCATCATGGCTGATTTATTATTCCTCTCAACTGCATTCTCCTGTCTTCTCCCTGTCACCTTGACTTCCTTGCTGATCAAAAACCTATAAATCTCTCCTTTAAGTACATATGCACAATTACTTGGTCTCCACAGTCACCTGTGCCAATAAATCCCACTAATTCATTTCCTTCTGGCTAAGGAAATTCCTGCTCATTTCTGTTCTAAAAGGATGTTCTTCTGTTCTGAGGCTGTGCCCTCTGGTCCTAGACCCCGCCCCCCCCCCAAGGAAACTTCCTCTCTACATCATTCTAAGATAAGTTTCCATGCAACCTGTTTGCACTGTATATCCCTTTGATTCTGCATCACAACAGTCTTATTCCAGTATCATTGGCATAATCATAACTGAGTCATCAGGCAACATGTATATTGATTCTTTTTATAGCATCATGACTCCATATATGAGCAGCTTTGTATAGAACAATTGCATCAAAACTTGCATTCAGGCAAATTTGTAATTCTAATTCAACTTCCTGTTTATTTTTTGCTGTCACTTGACAGGCAGCATGTATGACTCATTCGAGTCTCACTTAATAAAGGAACTTGAGAATTGGACCATTGCACTGGAGACATTTCATCATAATTTATTTGCATAAAAAATGTATACACTTGCACTTTAAGCTTGTGGATTACTTCTTTAATACAGCACCAGCAATATGATTTTTGCTATTTTGTGTTCTGTTCTTTAAATTTGGTTCCTTGGTGTCTGAAAAATGACTTGGCTAATGTAAACTGATATTTTTTTTCTGTTGAAAGACTCGTGGCACAGCTCTGGGCTCAGGAGGTTGTTTCCGATGTCCATCCTGTCACCAGGAGATTATTCTAGACAGACATGGAGTTTATGGACTACAAAGAAATTTATTGGTGGAAAATATAATTGACATTTACAAACAAGAATCTCTTCGGTAGGTTATGTTATTACACAGCAGAAACACTGGAGAAAACTGCTAAATGTTTGCAACAGTTAAACTAATGATGCAAGCGTAGTTTTGTTTTGTACTGTTTAGTACAGCAGCAGAATTTTTAGGCAATAGTTTTGGTATCAGATTTGTAACCTGTAATGATGGAGTCAATTTTGTAACTTGGAATAAAATTTATGCAGATTTTTTCCAAAATATATATGGACCAAGTTGTGCTTAATCTACGCTGCCACGCTTGCTCTCTCCCCACACTATTCCCACAGATGTTTTTACATTTCATGGTCCAACTTCTCCAAACAAATTTGAGATGTTCCTGCCATGAACCCAACCATATAAGGGGAATCATTATAGAAGTGCGGTCTTTTCCCCAGGGTGGGGGAGTCCTTAGAAGAACTTGGATAGGCACATGGAGGAACAGGGCTTACAAGAAATGAGCTGAATACAGGACATTGGAACTAGCTGGGTGGGCACTGTGGCTATCATGCACTCATTGAGCCAAAGGGCCTGTATCCATAGTGTATTGCTCTGAATCTGACTAAGTATCACGTGTGGAACAGTCTTGTGAACACTGATTAGGCGCTAGGCAGAAGATCCCAAGGTCTCAAACCATATGCCCTAAAGCCTTTAAAAAGAGGACTTGCTGTCAATGGCCACTCAAGTGATTTTTAATGCTACTTGATCAGAGACATGTAAGAATTCTTCCAAAAAGAGTTAAATAATTAAACATCTTAGAATCTTAGATATTAATTGTAGGTATTAAAATTTAAGTAAAATTATGAAAAGTTTCTGACCTATTTTTAAGGAATGGGGTGTAGTGAGAAGCTAGGAAATTTTGTACTTGACCTCTGGACTTAATGAAAGCTCTAGTGGCAGACCAGGACATCACACATACTGGCCTTCAACTTGCATTTAATTTCTCCACTATATTACATTACATTGCATGTATACAGACTGAAAAGACAGGGTGTCAGGGTCCAAGGCAAGAGTCGATTGTGCTTATTATTCTCTGCAATGGTCACTCTTCTCCCCATGAAGCTGAGGCTATGAAGACTGCCCCAACTGCAATGCTCCGTGCCTACTAATATGATGAAGTGATAATCTGGACTTTGGGTCTACTCCGGGCTATTCCAGGGTTTGGATCTGAGGACTCAGTTTTGGTTCAGAATGCTGTTGTTTGCTTCAATTGTTTGCATGATTTGAGATTTTTTTTTCTTTCTCTTGCACACAGAGTGTGGATCTTTTATTTTAAATTTTACTTTAATTGGGTTCTTTCAGGTTTCTTGCTTTGTAGCTACCTGTGAGCAAACAAACCAAAAGGTTGTGTAATTTATACATTCTTTGATAATAAATGTATGTTGAGTTGTTGAAATCAGAGCCAAATCTGACATGTAAAGTGGTTCACTGAGTATCTGCCCTGCAAAGCCAGTTGGGTATATTCCAGGTTGGTGTTGCAGATTTCATCATTATAATGATAGTGAAAAATGTGGACAGATAAACTTGGAACTAACTTTTTAATGTTTATTGTATTCAATTTCTACTTAACCTTTCAATATTAACTTCATACGTGGTTGAACATTAGTAAAATAGTGTACAGTATGCTGTTTAGTTTGCTGTCAGTGGCAAGAGAATTATGGTAATAAGTGGCGTTAATGAGAAAATGCCAGTTTTTTTTATTATTAACCATGAGCATACTCAGTTTAATTTTTAATGAATTTTGTTGCATTTTATAGGCCAATGGCAACAAGTAATTAGATCAGTTTTACATAATTAATCTGCCATAGGTCCACAGCAAAACCTGAACAACCGACATGTGAAGAGCATGACGAGGAAAAGATTAATATATACTGCATCTCCTGTGAGACACCTACCTGCTCATTGTGCAAAGTATTTGGTGCACACAAGGCTTGTGAAGTTGCTCCTCTTCTAACTATCTACAAACAACAAAAGGTGGGATACATTTTAAGCATTTATTGCTCTTGTCATTGAATAATTCATGGTGCACAGCAAAAATTAAATTTACAGCTGATCTGTGTTACTTTTGTTTCCTAGTGCAAACTTGGTGATGGAATTGGAGCACTTGCTGCAACCAATGATGCAATTCAAACATTTATTACTCATCTAGAAGAAACAAGCAAAATTATTGAGGTAATAGTTTATTTAAATTAGTCTTCTAGCTCAGGCAAGTTTTGATGTCTCGTCTATGAAAATGAAACAAATGAAATTGAAGCTGTCTCCATTGTTCCAATATGGCTGCACTTGAAAGGACCAACTCCTCTTCCAACCAAGCCAACTGTCAAAATAAGAATGAGCGCTAAACTGATCTTTTTTGTTACCAAAATGTGAGACATAAAGTGTTTAATTTATAGTTGAACCTTGCTGGATAAATAATGTAATGCTAATGTCACAAACAATTTACAACCTACTATTATAGAGTAGGAGGTACTTAGGTCTCATATCACCAGCCTCAGGCTGCTATTACACTACAACCATCAGACTACTGAGTCAGCGAAGATAACTTCATTCACCACTTCCACTGTCTCTATGATCTAGAGATTCATTTTCAAGGAGTCTTTACAACTCAAGTTCTCAGTATTATTTTTATTTACGATTGTCTTGTTGTGCAGTGCATATTGATGTTGCTATTTGTCTGGATAGTTTATTATAAATTTTTATTCTATTTTTTCCAATAAATATGTGCAAGAAAATGAATCTCAAGGTAGTATATGGAAATATATATGATTTTGATAAATTTGCTTTGATCTTTGAATTTAATTTTAGGATCAGGGGAATATGCTGCAGGTATGGGTATGAAGTTTAATAAAATCTAATTATTATTCATGCAAAGAGCTGTTAAGCTTTTATAATTTTTGCAACCAGAATAGTTCATAAATTGCTGGAATTCTCTTCAACTTAATAAATGTGATTCTTTGAAGGAAGAGATCAGAAAACCAGGCCATCACTGACAGTGCAATGTGACAAATTGTTGCTGTTGACTTCAGAATTCTTTTGATGAGATTACTGATTCAAGACTGAGTTCATGCAAAATGAATATTGGGTTACAGAAGTGAACACTAGAGGAGATTGTGGTATAGATGAGATTTTCCTTAGTAGTTGGGAAAGAAACAGAGGGGAGCAGAATCACCAGGTTGGTTTAAAATTAGATTTGAAGTTCAGCTCAAGATCTGGCAGAAAGTGAATATAACAGTGAAGGATAACACTTTAGTGAATGAGAACTTCAAGATGAGAATAACCCAAAGGATAAGGTCAATGGCACTTGAATGAAGGTGCATGGGGAACTATGCTACAGAACTAGTCTAACCACTGGAGTGACGGCTAGAAAATTTATTTGCAAGTTAAAGTCATTGAGGGTTAAGAAGTCATACAGTAACACGGCTGAATGCAATGATGAGACTTTGGAACGAAAGCCACTGGAAAAGTAATAAAACTTCATGCAGTGAGAATTGCAAAATGGTAGATGAGGTGATTTTGTAAAGATAAAATATCAGAGAAATATAGGAACATGGAGCTGACTAAATGTGAATCAAATTGGTGCTGTAATGCTTTCATTGGGACAAGATGCTGAAAATAATGGCTGGATTGTCCTCACAGTTAACAAGTGATGCAAAAAAAGCAGCTATGGCCATCTACATTGTGCCCTGCAGTGGGTTCTGAACTTCTGCATCTGCATACTGCAGAACAAATGGGAATCCACTGGAGCTTCAGGTGTATGTATATTTGATCTTGCTGTCTGCAACTGTTTACCAGTGAATACTGGGGCATTCTCTAATTAGCTAAGCCCAAGGCTCAACTTTTCTTATCTGGTGCCTCAGATTTACACCAGCCTTAACTGGTGCACTTAGTATGGCCTCCTTCCTTTGAATAGGATGATTGACCTTCCTTAAAAAGCTTAGACTGAATAAGATTCTTTATTTCAATTAATTAACTAACATAAGTTTTATGTTTTCAAAATAAAGTTTTGAAAAGTCAGAAAGGGGTATGGCATTCATACTTAATGGTAGGATGTTGATGAACCAGGAGACCTAAAAGTCTTAAGTCCATGGTTCGCTGAAAATGGCAACACGGGGTGACGAAGAAGATAGATCACATGCTTGCCTTTAAAGCTTGAGACATAGAGTATAAAAGTTAGTTCACTCTGTTGCAATTTTACAGAACACTGATTTGACTACACTTGGAGTATTGTGTGCAGTTTTGATCACCATACTGTTATTGGAAGGATGCTGTTGTGCTGGCGAGTGCCGGGAAGAATCACCAGGAAGTCTTCTGGATTGAAGAACTTTAAAGAAATTGATAGTCTGGGCTGGTTTCCCCTGGAGCATGAGGGTGTAACCTGATAGTACAAAAGATCGAGAGGCCTAGCTACCATTCTATTCCTATACACCTTGCAAAAGCGCTCCAGCAGTGCACTGGGAGCTTGAAAGTGAGGCCCATGGCAACCATGAAATAGTGGCTTGCATCAGTGTCACCTGACACAAGAGAAAGTGTTTCCATGGAATGAATTAGAATAAGTAGGGTACCTCAATGATTAGGATTCCGGGCCAGTTGGACCATTGTTCCAGACATAGGAGTTTGAATCCCAATAAATCAGCTGAGGATTTCATGTTTTCTGGCATCAGATCAATGCCAAATGGCTTATTTCTATGCTGTAATGACTCACTAGATATGCCCAGGAAAATGATATCTATATTTATCCTGGATGTGGCATTAGGCGAAGAAGGTCTGCCTTATTAGTGAGTGGACATTTACAATATGTACAAAGGGATGAATTACAAGAGATCAACTATGGGCATAAAATAGTGGAAAAGGAGCAGCTGAGCATGGTAGTCCAGTTGTGTGATGGGAGAAGGTAAAGGGACCTTAGAGTAACTTACTTACTGCCCTTTAAGCCACTGGAATTTAGGGCAGCAGTGAAGGTTGTCAATCTCTGGCAGTGTTCAAGGCTTCCTCCTTCATGTCAGTAACTTTACTACTACCAGTCATGCGAGTCCCAGGTGGAGACTCAGGAATATCATTGCACTCAGATGTAGAAAGAGTCTTCATTTCTGTTTCAGTAACAGATTTGTTTTACCAGTCAGGGTTGTTATCCCTGAGTTGAACCCCCAAAATCTAATGAGCTGACCCTACCAAGAGCCAAAGTATAAAGCCCTGACTCCAGCCAACATAGCTCTCTGTGTCACTGAGGCACTCTAGCCTCCAAAGCACAACAAGATTGTGACCTTCTTGGAGAAAGTTATATGGGAGATAAGATGAAAGCTTGAGGAAAAGGGTTAAGAAAGCATGCTGGAAATAGAGAGATGAAAAAGTAAATCTGCCCAGGAAACCACCAAACAGAACTACATCTGTAATCAATAACTCTGATACCATTCCTTTAATTCTTTATAGCATGCTGTCACTTCTCACTTAAACCAATTTTCACCTACCTTCACTTTTGCTACGTTTATGTTGCTTTAATTCCAGGTAGTTCATATACAAATACTGTACATAAT
This sequence comes from Mobula hypostoma, assembly GCF_963921235.1. Classification (NCBI taxonomy): domain Eukaryota; kingdom Metazoa; phylum Chordata; class Chondrichthyes; order Myliobatiformes; family Myliobatidae; genus Mobula; species Mobula hypostoma. The sequence goes on from NC_086098.1 coordinate 198,375,060, forward strand.
TACCTCTTGTGTAAATGTTACATAACTGTTGGCAGGAAAACGTATACGTACCCATGTCATTTAAAGTAAACTTTAAGTTTATCTATGAGTGCAGATAGAAGTAGACCATCCACAATAAAAAAAGGCAATCCACCAATTTGTAATCTGAGTTTCCTTTCATAACCAGGTCTCAGCACATCATCCCAGATTAATAATGACCAAAATAACACAGATGATTTGTTTCAGTTCATCAACCATTCTATTGAAATGTTAGACTAGCATAATCAACAAGAATATATCGAAGTTGCTATTCAAAGATGAGATTGCATAAATTGACTTGCATAAGTATGTACTTCCATCAATCTACTAAAACCATTCTGTTTTTCAGGACAACTGTAAGAGCCTAAAGCAAACAATATATGAAAAATTTGATTCCCTGTTCGCAGTTTTGGAAACAAAGAAGCAGGAAATGATGCAAGTAATCACTAATGAACAAGATGGGAAAATAAGCCACTGCAAATATTTGATACAAACATACAGTGAGCACATAGGATCCATGTCCAAGCTTGTGGAATCCGTGCTGCAATCAATGGAGGAACCCCAAATGGCAGTCTTTCTATGGGTACTAAACCATTACGTTTTGTTTTGATATTTTTCTGCAGGGAAATTCCTCAGTTAATATTCAATTTCTTTCTTTTTTTTAGAATGCAAAGATGCTGACAGCAAAGTAAGTACCCAAAGTTTAAAAAAATTTCAAGGTATATTTATTATCAAAGTACATACAGTATATGTCACCATGTAAAATCCTGAGATTCATTTTCTTGCAGGCATACCTTATAAATCCAATAACCACAATTGAATCAATAACTATTTAATGTGTAACAATTGAGGAACCTACCATTGACCCAACTGGTGAATTTTCTTATATGATTAGAGTTTCAGAGGCCACTGGAGCAACAGTTATTGAAGAACTAGATCATGATTATGAAAATATGGATCACTATAATATTGATCTTGAGAAAGAACTGAAACTGCTACAAACAATTAATTTCCTTGAAGGTAAAGATACATTTATTCTTATAGAAAATAATTTATATTAATCTTATATATGTTATTACCCAGTTAAAACATACATTAAAATATAAAGCAAATTGTCAAAGTATATTAACAGTAGATCCCTATGAGATTGCCCACACTGGAATCTGGATGTTATGGTAAAATGGGACTATTATAACCCATTTCATCATAGATGAAATTTCCTGTAATTTAGCTGGAGATTGCCCACTCTCATAATGAGAAATGGAACACTGAAAAATCAATAAATCCAACAGAAAATTACTGACTTTCTTTTTTGATACTTTCTATTAAAATTGTGTAGCCGTGTTCCTCTTTTATAAAATGTAAGGCGCCTAAACTGTTAAAAAAAAATATTTGCTTGAGACTGTTATATAAATGAGTAAGTTACCCAAGCTATTGATTTAAGTTATGAGGTAGTAATGGGTTGCTGGAAATATTGAAATAAGTGACTCATCTAATTCCTTCCACTTAGGGGTAAATTGTTTGCTAATTCTCAAACATCATAGCTATCATGGGAAACTAATTAGTACAAATTTAATCAAAGAGAATCAGGCTGGCTCAATCTATTGTTAACAATGTTGTGATGACAAAGCTTATGTACAAATATCTGGGAATAGTTTGCTCTAATCTTCTAATTGATTTGGTAGTCTATGGATTACAGTAGTCATAAACCATAATTTCTTTAGGACCACAGCTTTATGCTGTTTTTTTTCCTGCTTGTTGAGCAACTGGGTCAATTTGTTGGAAGAAATTAATGATGAACCTTCTCTATTTTTCCTGAAATATCAGTAAATTCTGCTCATATAAGTAATTTTTTTCCATTAATCAATCCAATTTTTACTTTTCTCATTAAAACTAATATCAATTTTTTGAAAATCTACATCAAAAGTTCTAAGTATTCATATATTCAAGCAGTCAAAGATTATTAGTGATTTTTTTTTGTAAAACAAATAAAAAGTGCAGGTACATAACTCTTATGTGGTACAAACTTTGTTCTCTTATTAATAGTAGTTTATCTGCATTTTATTAAGTACTAATGCCAAGTTTATTGGTTTAAAGTCAAAAAGAATTCAGAAGTTGAAGAAGCTGCAGCAGGTGAGAAAGAGGATAATGAAGTTGAAGCTAAGCTTTCTGAACCTTCTGCTACTGAAATTTCAGAAGTTTTTAGTGGAGCATCTGCCAGAGCAGAAAACCTTTCTTCATCTTCAGAGCCTTGCACTGAACAATCTGAAATTATGGGTGAAATCCACGATAAAGAAAATCGCAGTGCTGAACACTGTGGTGTTGTGGATGAAGAGCAAGGTTCTGGAACTTCAGGTGTCGTGGTTTCTGCATCTCAGGATGACCCCAGAGAGAAGCCCTCCAAAACCGATGATAAAGTGTTTGTAAAGGATGAGCTCAGTACAGAGTCCAGAGGTTCAGAGGATCAACAGTTTTTGGATGGTTCTAGCATTGAGTACTTCAGTGCTATTGATGAGATTGCTGAAAAAGGAAAGCTTAGTGCTGAGTGTTCAGGTGCTGGAATTGGAGTTCAATACAATGAAAACCCCATTGCTGTTTCTCCCAATGTTACTGAAATCCCTGGGGCGGAAGCACCCATGGCCATATTCTTTGCTCTAGATAAGATCTCAGCAAAGGATATTTTTAGAGCTGAATGTAATGATGCCAGTACTGAAGCTCCTGAAGACCAGATAAGTATTAAGTCTTCAGTTGCTGAGACTGATTATCTTGAAAGGAATGAACCCAAAATAGAGTCTTCATTTTCTGTGGTTAATGTCTCTGAAAGCCATCCCAATGCTCAGCTCTCCATTGCTGCGGATGAAGGTTGTGTTCAAGAGGAACATTGTGCTCAGTCTGAGAGTGCCTGGAATGAAACTATTGAAGATCACCGCAGTGCTGAATCTTTGGCTGCTGTGGTTCGTACTGTTGAAACCGAGTACAGTCTTGAACCTTCTGTCTGTGAAGATGATCCCAGAGCTGAGCCTTCCCCTATTGTTGAAGGTCTTGTGCAGGAGGAATCTGATGATGCTGGGTTCAAAGCTCCTGAAAGTAAAGAGTGTGGTGTTGAGTCATCAGGTTTGATGGTTCATGCACCTCAGGATGATCTGATGATTGAACTGTTCACTACTCTGAATGAAGTTGATAGACCTGAAGAGAAAGTATCCAATGTTGACTCTTCAGGCTCCGTGGTTAATGTGCCTGAACTCAGTTCTAATGTTGAGTCCTCCAACAAAGGGGATGGTATCCCTGAAAAGGAAAAACTTGACTCTGAGACTTCAAGTGTTCAGATTTGTGTCCCTGAATTAGAGCCCAGTGCTGAGAACTCCAACACTGTGAATGAAGTTCCTGCAAAGGGAGGCCCCCATGTTGTGTCTGTCGGTACAATTAATGATGTGCCTGGAAAGGAAGAGGCTAATACTGACCCTGAAGTGTCTGCTGTTGAAATCCTTCTCATGGAAGAATCCAGCACTGCACCTCCTCCAGTTAGTGAAGTAGTGGCTGAATCTCCAGATATTGTAGACATGTTTCCGGGAATAAAAGAATCAAACAAAACACTATGTAATGTTATAAATGCCACTGTTAAAATAGAAGAAAGCAATGCTTCTACACCAGAGACTAGAGCAGCAACAAGTAAAGAATGTATTTCCACAAGTCCAAATCAAGTATCTGAAATAGAAATATTGATGGATAAATCTTCAAGTGCCATGAGGCCAGAAACTATGATACAGGAACTCATTGCTGCACCATCAGGAACTGCCGATGTCAATGCTTCAGTGGTAGAGCCCATCACTGCCCCTTGCAGAGCCTCTCTGGAATCAGTAGTGGCATCTCCAGGGCCTACAAGTGGAATCTTCCCAAGTGGTGAATCTTCAATTCCACTTACAAATGTTGAGACTGGTAGATCGACACAAGAGAGAAAGGATGTCATGCTCTCTGAAACAACTGCACAACAGGTATGTATTTCTAAACCACGTTAAGTTATTTGATGTAGGTTTTACAGATAGATGTTGTTTAGAACGAATTAACCTGAGGCCATTTTGAAAATGAATTTGAAAACTTTGTCTTTACAGATATAGTAAAGATTTCCAACTGCCTTTTGTAATTGTCTGTGGCCTGTTTCCCAGTGATTGGTTTCATTTAGTCCTCCATCCGCCTTTGTTTCTTCAATTATGGAAACACCCACATTATCCTGTTCTGAAACCATAATCTCTCAACAAGTCTGCATTTAAGTTCTTGATACAAAAATTACCTATTTAACAATATCTGTATATCCTTGCTATTACTAGATGTACATTTTTCCTCATGGAAGGCTTTGAAATATGTTCTATTTTAGAGTATTTGCACATTTAATCGTGGTTGGCAATTCTTGTTGGTGTTCATTGTAAAGCTTCAGTTTTTGCTGGTTCAAAATACAATCTTACTTTAAACTTAGGCCTTGTGTTAGTCAATATACTACTATATTCTATAGAAGAAACTACAACTAAAACTAATTGTGTGCAAGAATAGGATAAAGATTTACTGTTATTATTGATAATTGCTAATACTTTGCCTTGTATTCTTAAATTTGGTCTGCCAAGGGTAAATCATTAAGTGGAAATTCCGATACTGGTGATTTAAAAATGCCACAAGAGCTGGCAGAGGTTGAAGATGATACCAAATTGTATCCTGGTTGGCACAAATGTGGATCCTGGCATGTTCTTAAAACGACCAAATTGGTTTCAAGTCCCAGCCCAAGTGCTGCATCTCATGATCTATCTGGACCATCATCAGCGACAGAGAATCAGACACAGCCCGAGGTCAGTTGTGCTGCGACTGTGATAAAAACACCTGAATGTGAAAACACTGTGTCACCACCCGCAGCAAAGGTCAGTAAAAGAAAGAAATTACCTTCTAAAGGAATGATCACTATAATTTGTAGAATTAGTTTCCCATTGCATCATACATCTTGATACCAAACTCAGGCTTTTCACTTGTTAAATTTGTCTGAATTCCTAGCAACAAAGAGCACAACTTGGTTATGAAATCTTTTATGTGACTCAGGAGTACTTGAGGAATAATGTAAGACCTAAAAATTGTGTTCCTATTAAAATAGTATTTGGAACAAATCTGCATTTCTAAAAAGAAAGCCTTACATTTATAAAGTACCTTTGCCTGTTTCACATCATCCCAAAGCACTTCACAGCCTGTACATTCGTTTTGAAATGTAGTCGGGATTGTAATGGATAAAAAGCCAATCTTCTGCACAACAAGGTCCAACAAACAGAACTATAACAATGGTCAGATAGCATTTAAATTCTGGCTTACCTCACACACAGTGGAAACTTGTCTAGCTTTAGGCAATAAGGAGTTGGAGCATTAATTAAATTTAAGAGTCGCGGGGTAATGATACAGCTCTGTAAAACTCTGATTAGGCCATAATTGGAGTACTGTGTCCAGTTCTGGTCGCCTCACTATAGGAAGGATGTGGAAGCATTGGAAAGGGTACAGAGGAGATTCACCAGGATGCTGCCTGGTTTAGAGAGTATGCATTATGATCAGGGATTAAGGGAGCTAGGGCTTTACTCTCTGGAGAGAAGGGGGATGAGAAGAGACATGATAGAGGTATACAAGATAATAAGAAGAATAGATAGAGTGGATAGCCAGTGCCTCTTCCCCAGGGCACCACTGCTCAAAACAAGAGGACATGGCTTTAAGGTAAGGGGTGGGAAGTTCAAGGGGATATTAGAGGAAGCTTTTTTAATCAGAGAGTGGTTGGTGCGTGGAATGCACTGCCTGAGTCAGATACACTAGTGAAATTTAAGAGATTACTAGACAAGTATATGGAGGAATTTAAGGTGGGGGGGGGGTATATGGGAGGCAGGGTTTAAGATTCGGCACAACATTGTGGGCCGAAGGGCCTGTACTGTGCTGTACTATTCTATGTTCTATCACAAACACATTATCATGATAACTTGTATCCTGGGATGCCATAGTATTCTATTTAGCCAATAACATTTTGCCAGCTAGACACTTGAAAGTTTTCTGGTTCATATTAGGCTCCTATTGAGGGGTAGTGGGTGTAATTTGAAATATTTTCAATTCTTGCAAAGCAGATGGAGCCTTGTTTGCTCAGACCATGCTATAACCAATGCAGTTCCCATCTCATGGGAAAATAATTCTTTACTTGTTGATAATTTCTCTAGCCTGTAGCAAGAGCTGATCAGTGGGTTAGCTTCTACATACAACTGCTAGTTAAAAATAAAGTTGTGTGTTATTTTTCAAAATTTATGAATTGTAGATAAATCTATGAATTTTGGCTTTGATTTAATAGTAGTATCAGAAGCCAAAGGATTCAAGCCCAGTTCCAATATTTGAAGATAGTCTTCAGTGAAACTGGTTGATGCATGGAAAACATAATTTAAGAAGCAGTATGCGTTAATAATTTAGCACAAGGAGCATGAGATGATACATTTTGGTAGGAAGGATGAAGAGAACATTAACACGAATCTTTGAAGGTGGCAAGTCAAGTTGAGAAGGCTGTGTGAAGCAACAACTAAATCGTAAAGCTCATTGAATCTGTTCAATTAAATTACGGTTGATGTCATAGAATCATAGAACACAGAATCAGGCCCCTCCGCCCACCAAGATGACAATAACAATCAAGCATCTATTTATACCAGCCATTAGTCAATTTTGTCCAAGTCAGAAGGTACTCAATACGAGATCTATTCCTCCACAGCATTGGTGTCAAAAGCACACAGACCGATAAGAAAGAAAATTTACTAGGAGGAGGAGAGGAAACTGGTTCTGCTGTTTGTAGGCACACATAACTGTTCCTGAACCTGCGGGTGAGGGACCTCCAACGTGATGGCAGCAGCTAGAAGAGAGCATGGCCTGGGTGGTGGGCGTCCTTGATGATGGGACCAGGCATTGGTGTTTCCATACCAGGTCATGATGCAACCAGTCAATCTACTCACCACTGTGCATCCATAAAAGCTTGTCAAAGTTTCAGAATCTTCACAATTGTTTAGGGAAGTAGAGGCACTGCTCTGCCTTCTTTGTCATGACACTTGCATTCTGGACCCAGGCAGATCCTTTGAAATGATAACACTGAGGAATTTAAAGTTACTGATCCTCTCCATCTTAAATCCCCTGGTGAGGACTGGCTCATGTACCTTCAATTTCCTGCAGTCATTAGGGTTATCCTTAAATCGGGCATCTGTAACCCAGGGACGGTTGTTACTTAAATAATCAAAATGACAAAATAGTGCGAACTTAAACAGAGTGCTGAAGTTGAGAATGTGGTTAATATTTGGGGAATTTGGTGCATAGGGGTGAAAGGTGTTGATTTATCCCTATACAATTTTTATAGTATACAGAAACATAAGGCTTCTGCGTACTACAAAATATTTACTGGTGTGTCAAGCAAGTTGGCTTTAATAAACTTTTTTACAGTTGACTAAAATGTAATCATTAACACAACAGACTAATTTTTAATTGTATTAAGCAAGAAACTAAATTGCAAACACACAAAATCTTTAAGTGAATATATTAAGTAAGATTTGACAGGGATGGAAGGTGATTGTAGCTGCAGCATATGGGTTGGGGCGGGGCTGGTCGTGACATCATTTTCCAGAAACTGCATCAATAGTAAGTGCTTGGAGCTCAGTTTCTTATTTCTCATAACATAGGAGAAGGCCACCGAGCCACTGTTGACTCTCAGAGCAACCCAATGCATCCCATGCCCTATAACCCTTTCCTACATGCTCATCAACATCACAACCCCCACCATTCCTCCTCACCCCCACTGACTCACAGACCCAACACTAGGGGAAATTTACATTAGGCCGAGTACAGCAGATCAGGGGTCCCCAGCCTAGCGGCCTAGTAGGGCATGCTTTGCGGCCTGGTAGTTGGGGACCGCTGCAGTAGATTACTAACCATCAGAAAATGGAGTACTCAGGGAAAACTCTTGCAGTCGCATGCAAGTTCCATACTGACAGTAGCTAGGTTGCTGGTGCCTTTGTAGCCGCAATTTTAATCACTGTGCAAGTTGTTAAAGCTGGATTTTGAGTTAAGGGGGTTTTGGGAGGCATGGTAGCGTAATGGTTAGCACAACGCTTTACAGTACTAGCGACTTGGTTTCAATAACCGCCGCTGTCTGTAAGGAGTTTGTATGTTCTTCCCGTGACCACGTGGGTTTCCTCTGGGTGTTCTGGCACCATATTCCCAAGTGCAAAGATGTACTGGTTGCTAGCTTGGTCATTGTAAATTGCTGGGTTTAAATGGGGGGGAGGGGTTCCTTGCTGATGCAGCTTGAAGGGTCTATACCACGCTGAAGCTCAATGAAAAAAAGAATTATTGAACATTCAGAAGGAGTAGAGTTACGTGGGTAACTTGATCCATGTGTCGGCTACAATGTGATTAGGTTGTGCTCTGGATTTGAGTAACAGTCAGGGATAGAAGAATATAAATGCCAGACTGCCAGGTATGGAAATGCAAGGTAGAACTCTTTCCACCAGGTATGAGATTCTTGCTTACCATATGGATGTGTAAAGGACTGTAAGGAAGTTAGGCAATCTGAACATAGGATGATGATATAGAAAGCCATTCAAATAAGGAGAAGGATTAGGAGTGTAATTGTTCTGGGGAATAGAGCAGCAGGGATTGACATGGTTCTCTTTGCTATGGCTGAGAATCCTAGTACTTGAGTTGCCTACCAGTTTCCAAGGTTTGGGAATTATCCTCAGAGTTGGAAGAGAAATTGAGATTGCGAGTGGAAAGGTGGATGGAAGATGCAACTGTCATGGCCAGTGTAATAAACGATAATGTAGTAGGGCACAAAAAACTGAATATAATGTCATCTGATACATTAAACTGCTGAGGAAATTGTGTAGGTTGGGTAGTATCTGTTGGGTGGGGGAGGGCATGGAATTGTCAACATTTTGGGTTGAGACCCTGCATCAGTACTCCTTTCTAATCCTACCCAAGAAACTTTGAGCAAGGAACCAAACTAAAACTTGGATTCTTGGAAATATTGTCTGAGCATCGTATAGATCGGCTTAGGTTTGAAGAGACCAGAAGGTTAAATGTGATACTCAAAGGGTGGGATGGGCAAAAGTGATTTTGATTTATGGGATAATGGTTTTTTACTTGCCCCGATACTGATGCCATTCTCAGAATCAGATTTAATATTACTGGCATATGTTATCAAATTTGTTGTTTGCAGGAGCAGTACTTTGTAATACATAATAATTAAAACCTATAAGTTACAATAATTATATATTAAAAATTTAAATAAGTAGTTCAAAAATGGAGGGAAAAGTAGATAGTGTTCATGGATTCATTGTCCATTTAGAAATCTGATGGTGGTGGGGAAGAAGCTGTTCCTGAAACATTGACTGTCCCTCTTCAGGTTCTGGTACCACCTCCTTGATGGTAGCAATGAGAAGAGAGTGTATCCTGGATGATGAGGGTCCTTAATGATGGATGCTGTCTATTACTAAGGATTCAAACAATAATTAGTTCTGACTGAAGATCAATAATTTCAAATACTTGCTTATTTCCTTGCACTGCATATATTATCTAGTGTCCTGAGTACTCTGTTCCATGTTTTACTTCAGATATCTGCCATTAGTATTATTTTGTTTTTAATTTTTCAGCATCTTTGGCATCTATTTGATCTAATGCATGAGCCTCTGCTGATATATACACACCTGGATGCACAAATTCATTTGCTTCTCTGCAGTTCCTCATCTGACCTTATTGAGAAACTATATTAATTATTCCGCCAGAGATCCAGAGCTGAGAGCTACACACTTCTCCATGTTCAATGCCTCTGCCCTGGGTTAAGTCAACTTGCTTAATCGATCTGTGCTTCTTTGTGATTTCCTTTTTCAAATCATACTGCTTCCTGTTTCTCTTGTGTTGCTGTCACCTCCAGACATGGATGTACAATTCTCTATTTTTAATCCAAATTATTACAATACACAAGGAAAAGCTGAGGTGTTAATGCAAATACTAAAGAAAAACTTCTCCCATGCAAGTTTGTTGTTACTCTGTCCCCTTAACAACTTGCCATCTAGTTAGCATGGCAAGGACTTAGATGAGACTATTGACATTAAACCAGATGTAATTTTCGTAATTATTATGGCCTTGGAAGGAAATGGCAATTTCAAGCATTGTTATTTTGGGGTAGATGGTCCTTTCCCAAATTCCCAAGTATTTTTAGAGATTTTAAATAAGTTCCATTTTCTTTCATCTGATTCAGTGCTGATTCACACCATATGCTCATTGTTTTAATGCCAATTACCAAACTCAATGGCATTCTTAATGCTGAAGATGGAATTAATAAACTGCCTCTTACAACATACAACATGTTATCTCAGGATGGCTATATGCTTTAATAGACCCTGCATTAGATTTAAAAAAAAACTGTTTTCTATTCTTGTCTGGGATACAAGTATGAAGCCAAAGACTTTGTTGAAAGAATTTACAAGAGACAATTCAAACCATTATATATTTCTCTAAGACTGCTTGAAGAGCAATTTAATGGAAAAACAAATTAAACTGTTTGTCCACAATAACTGAAAAAAGAAAGGAAAGTTTTAAAATATAGGAGACCAATATGTTTACATTTTAAAATATTTTCACATATCGAAGTGTGTTTTTTGATGGAAGGATTAAACAGTCACTATCTGTCATTTGTCTTTACTGCAATATATGTAGTACTGGTCTGTTATTCTTCAATAGGCACTAGGCTTCTGCATTTCTGTAATGGCAATGATGATCATACTTCTCAACCTTTGGAATAGGATTGAATTCATGGCTTGTACATGGAAGGGTTGAATGGACTTTTAATGAAGAAGGTAATCCAGGAAAATTATTCCAAATTTTTAAACAAATCTTAACTAGCAATGCAACAAATATTACTCTTATTGGACTTCAGAAAATAAACTGTTCTGTCCTCGTTGAATGTTAGCAATTGTTGTCTAATGTTCATGTTACTAATTGGAAAAAAATGTCCTTACCGTTTCTCATGTTTAAATATTAATAAATGTTTCATCAGCATCATTCCATGCTGCAAATTTCACATAACTAGCAATTTTAATACATTAAAAGATGTGTATTGTTAAGCCATATTTGATAGCTTTCAATATGGATGTTAAGATACTAAATATTTTGTGTATCTGCTTTTGTTGATTTGATATCAAATAGTTTATATTTCAGGAAGTTAATTTCCTTGAATGCAGTAGTATTTATATATCTAAATTGTGCAGGCTTTAAACTTTTCTTGAAATTGCATTGCTTTCTTCCCCCCAGATGGAAAGCCTAAATTCTGCTACAGAAACCACTGTGCAACCAATGGCAACTCATGAACTGAGCACAACTGACTCTCCCCGCCATATTTTTTCATTTTCGTGGCTGAATGCTCTTGCAAAGTAGGGAAGTGGAAGAATCTCAGTTGCTGATTGTGGAAGCATTAAGTGGTGACTGTTGTCTCTGTATTTGTTCCCTGAAGTGACATCTGACCTTAATAATGAAATCATACTGAAGAAAACAGCTGGTTAAGAAAAGCATAAACTGAAGCAGGATTAGACCATTCATTTGCTCTCTATTGTTACACTAACCAATAAGATCATGTCATTTTGATCTCCATTGTATCTTGCCGTTTTAACTCTATATCTCTTTATTCCTTTAATATCTAAAAATATCTTAATCATTATCTGGAATGAGTTTAGTAATGAAGCCTCCATTAAAATCTTGAAAACAAAGTTTTAAAGATCACTACCTTCTGGAAAAAATTCTGTCTCAAACCCATCTTGAATGGCCAGTCCCTTACTTTACGATTAAAGAATCTAAACACCAACTCTACTTTCAACTTGTAAGCCCATTAACAATGCTGTATGTTTCAATGAGGTTACTTCCTATTCTTCAGATCTTGATAAAGGGCCAGATTGCTTTATCATTTTTCATACAGCAGACCTTCCAACCCTGGAATCAGTCTGGTGAATCATATATGGTAGACCTTGTCCTTATTCTTAAGTAAAGAATGGAAAATTAAACATGAATTCTCAACAAAGCTATGTGCCTTTTGACTTTCATTTGTTATAAATACATTATCAAAATGAAAAGCTACATAAGCAAAAGACCGCATGCTGCTGAACCTGCATATTTTTCATTTTTTCCACAATAAAACAATTATTCACATAATAAAATGATTTATTTATTGAGTACACAATTTCTTTTGTTAGGAATGACAAAAACATTTGATATCCCTGAAGTAGCTTGTTTGAAAATACAGAATTAAATCAGAGCCACTAATTCAGTCATTAATATAGACATGTCACATTGCTACAGGGATCTCAAGATGATAGAAGGTTTTATTTTTCTTGATATGAAATTCACAACACAAATGATCTGATCCACTCAACACAATTGCTTGTTCCAAACCTTTCATTCTCTTGCCTTCATTAATAAAATAAGTGATAACTATTTGGAAATACGTATTTTATTTTTCAAAATCTTTGTGTTCGGAATTATTCATCAGTGATTAAGAAGAAACTTAGTGGAAATCTCTGGAATCAAATTTGAATTAGACAACAATTGGATTGAATGATTATTAGATACATAATGAGAATGGATAAATATAGAGATCAATTAAAGAAGTAGTCTATATGGAAAGAATTAAATGGGTATAAAGTTTACTACTTGGAAGGCAGAAAGCATATATGCCAAAAAAGCATCAAAAGAAGATGGTGGCATACAGAGATCAAAGTTGCTCAATGCAGAGTAGATGTATTTCAAACTTTCACCCAGCCCTCAAATTCACTTGGTCTATCTCGGACACTTCTCTCCCCTTTCTCGATCTCTCGGTCTCCATCTCTGGAGACAGACTGTCCATTGACATCTTCTACAAGCCCACTGACTCTCATAACTACCTCGACTATACCTGGCCATTCCCTATTTCCAGTTCCTCCGTCTCCGCCGCATCTGCTCAGAGGATGAGGTTTTCCATTCCAGGACATCTCAAATGTCCTCTTTCTTTAAGGGTTGTGGTTTCCCTTCTGCTGTCATCAATGATGCCCTCACCCGCACCTCCTCCATTTCCCGCACTTCGGCTCTCACCCCATCCTCCCGCCACCACAATAGGGACAGAGTTCCCCTTGTCCTCACCTACCACCCCACCAGCCTCCGGATCCAGCACATTATCCTCTGCAACTTCCGCCACCTTCAACAGGACCCCACCACTCAGCACATCTTTCCCTCTCCACCCCTCTCCACTTTCCACAGGGATCGGTCCCTCCACGACTCCCTGATCCACAGGTCCCTCCCCACGGATCTCCCACCTGGCACTTATCCCTGTAAGCGCAAGTGCTACACCTGTCCCTACACCTCCTCTCTTGCCACCATTTAGCGCCCCAAACAGTCCTTCCAAGTGAGGCAACACTTCACTTGTGAGTCTGTTGGGGTCATCTATTGCATCCGGTGCCCCCGGTGCGGCCTCATCTACATCGGTGAAACCTGACGCAGATTGGGGGACCTCTTCGTCGAGCACCTCTGCTCCGTCCGCCACAACAGACAGGATCTCCCAGTAGCCACCCACTTCAACTCTGCTTCCCACTTCCATTCAGATATGTCCATACATGGCCTCCACTACTGCCATGATGAGGCTAAACTCAGGTTGGAGGAGCAACACCTCATATACCATCTAGGTAGTCTCCAGCCCCTTGGTATGAACATAGAATTCTCCAACTTCTGGTAATTCCCTCCCCCTCCCTTCCTCTATCCCTATGTCACTCTGCCCCCTCCCCCATCTGCCTATCACCTCCCTCATGGTTCTACCTCCTTCTACATTGTGTTTTCCCCTATTCCTCCTCCACCTTTCCTGCCTATCACCTCCCTGCTTCCCCCCCCCCACCCCTTTATCTTTCCTCTTTTTCCTGGTTTTTTACCTGGAACCTACCCACCCTCCCCCCCCCCCACCTTCTTTATAGGGCCTCTGTCCCTTCCCTGTACAATCCTGATGAAGGGTTCTGGCCCGAAATGTCAACTCATCGTTTCCACGGATGCTGCCTGACCTGCTGAGTTCCTCCAGCGTTTTGTGAGAGGTTCTAAGGAGGAAGGTTCTACTGAGGGAAGAAATGAATGTTTTAAGGAAGTCAAAGGTGAAATGTGTTGATGAACTGGATCAAAGCACTGAACGTTGAACCAGGTAATAGATTGGTGGGACTTTTTGCATTTGCATTGGTTTTAAGATGTGAGCGAGTAAAGCAAAGGATAGGAATAGTTAAGTTTGGAAGTTACTAAAGAATAGTTGAGGATTAGATCAGCTGATGGGCTGAGGTGGATAATTCTGTAGAACGGGAAGCAGGAGAAAGTATAATGCTAGAAAGAAATTAAGGTGCTAGAATTCTGAGGTGGTCACTGGTAGATAGGGTCATAAAGAGACATTTTGTAAATCAGAGTACTGAGTACAGAAGTTGGGATGTTGAAGTTCTATGAGACATTGGTGAGGCCTATTATGGAGTATTGTATCCAGTTCTGGGCACCTACCTACAAGAAAGATATCAATAAAATTGTAAGAGTGCACCAAAAATCTACAAGGATGCTGCTGGTACTTGAGGACCAGAGTAATAAGGAAGGGTTGAATAGGCTTGAACATTTTCCTTGGAGTGTAGGAGAATAAGGGGAGATTTTAGAGAGATGTACCAAATTATGAGGGGTGTAGATAGGTTAAATGCAAGCAGGCTTTTTTCCACTGAGGGTGGGTTAGAGTAGAACTAGAGATCATGGGTTAAGGGTGAAAGGTGAAATATTTAAGTGAAGTTTGGCTGGGAGGGGTACAGAGGGTTCTGATCCAGCTACAGCTCCATGGGTATAAGTGGAATAACTAGATGGGCTTGTTTGTTTGTAGCTTGTTTCTGCGCTCTATGACTCCATTCCCTGAATAAAGCAAGGAGACAACCATCTGGATGCAGTTTCAATGCCGAGCAATGGCACTCCTCACTAAGTTTGCACTGTGGTTGCAATAAATGACCAATTTGTACAATAAAGTCTAATTGGAGAACTGGACACATTACTCCAAATTTGGCCTCACCAGCATCTTATATAACATCCCAACTCCTGCACTCAATACTTTGGAATGTATTTCTCAAGTTTCCCCTGCAAATTAAAAGCAAATATCAGGTCCTCTAGATGTCACAAAATTAAACTGTCGTCTTTACCCTGTGATTCTCCTTCCATCACAAGCACATCTCTATATCACTCTTCCCACCCAGAATGACTTTGGTAGCTGCCCCAAGGACAAGTCATGTGAACAATGCATGAACAAATCCTAGGCCTCAGAATGTCACCAGCCAGTCTCATTGTTGCTGAGATGACTAGTTAGCTATAGTCTAGCAGCTGGTTGACTAAAATCTGAAGCTCATGCAGGCACGACAACTAGGGCAAGAAAAAGGATTCCAATAATGTTAAAGCATCAGAGTAGACAAACTCCAGAAAGTACACTTAATTGTAAATGTTTCATGTTTCATTGAAGTTCATATAACTGACTGTGCATTGATTGTTGTAAGAGATGTATGTTCTATATTCCTCAATCTGCTTTATAATGGATTTACTTACAATGACAACACTGCATGGTTGTTTTTTCTATAAATTTATAAATACAGACTACATTCTTTAATATAAACAAGGAGATTTTGCAGTAGCTGGAAGTATAGAGCAACACATACAAAATGCTGGAGGAACACAGTTCAGGCAGCATCTAAAGAGGGGAATAAATAGTCGATATTTTGGGCTGAGACCCTCCATCAGGACTGGAAATAAAAGGAGAAGAACCCAGAATAAAAACCTGAGGGAGGGGAAGGTGTCACAACTGGGACGTGATAGGTGAAATATGGTGAGGGGGAAGGTGTTTGGGTGGGTGGGAAGAGCTTGTGAAGTGAGAAGCTGAGAGGTGATGGGTAAAGGACTGAAGAAGAAGGAATCTGGTAGGAGATGAGAGTGACCATGGGAGAAAGGGAAGGAGGAAGAGCACTAGAGGGAGGTGATGGACAGGGTAGGAGAAGAGAAGGGGTCAGAATGGAGAAGGGAAAAAGAAAGGAGGAGAAGGGAGATTAATTATTGTGTTATAGAAATTGATATTCTTGCCATCAGGTTGGATGCTATGCAGATGGAATTTGATGTGCTGCTTCTCCAACCTGAGATTGGCCACAATGTGGCAGTAGAGAAGGCCATATTTGGAATTAGAATTGGTGACCTCTGAGAAATTCTGCCTGTTGTGGTGGACAGAGCAAAGGTGCTTGGAGGAGCACCCCTCCCCCGCCCGCAGTACATAATACAGTAGATGACTCCAACAGACTTGCAGGTGAATTGTTGCCTCACATGGAAAGACTGTTTAGGGCCCTGAATGGTGATGAGGGAGGAGATGAAGGGGCAGGTGTAGCACTTGTCCTGCTTGCAGGGATAAGTGTCAGGAGGAAGATCAGTGGGGAGGATGAGTGGACAAGGAGAGTGATCCCTATAGAAAGTAGAGAGTGTGTAGTGGCAGAATCCTATTGAAGGTGGTGGGGTTATGGAAAACGATGTTCAGGATGCAGAGGGTTGTGGTATGGTAGATAAGAACACGGAGAATACTATCCCCTTTATGGCAGTGGTAAAATGTGGTGAGCGTGGAAGTCTGGGAAATGGAGGAGATGCAGGTGAGGGCAGCATCAAAGGAGACTTTCTTTTTGAGAAGGAGGATATCTCTGGAATGGAAGGTCTCATCCTGAAAACATATGTGACAAAGACAGAGGAACTGAGAAAAGGGAACAGCATTTTTACAGGTGACAGGGTGGGAAGTGACATAATGGGAAAAGTTATGGTCAAGTTTATTGAAGACATCAGGAGGCAGCCTGTCTCCAGAGATGGGGGCAGAGAGATCAAGAAAGGGGAGAAAAATCACAAACAAAAGAAAATCTGCAGATGCTGGAAATCCAAGCAATACAAACAAAATACTGGAGGAACTCAGCAGGCCAGGCAGCATCTATGGTAAAACATACAGTTGACTTTTCAGGCCAAGGCCCTTCACCTAATCTGTTACCTTCATAAGTTTATAACCACCTCTTTAAGTTCTACATATCATTTTAAAGTAGGCAGCACTTCAAGGGATGTTGTTCATAATGCAGCTTACAAAGTACAGTACAGGGAATGCAGCTTCATATAAATAATTGCTAAATTCTTAATAAACAAAAATTTTGCAAGTTGACATTACAAATATAAACTCTTTGTAGAATTAGTTCGCACAATCAGAATGAGATTTTCACAAAACAGCAATTGACCGTGTGAAATTTAAAATGAATATATGAATTTTATCGCTGATAATAGTTCTTTAATTCACATTGGAACACTTCAGTGACTCTTATGTCCCAAGCCCTAAAAAAGAACTGTTATAATTTAAGTGTCATAGATTTCCTTGTCCTATTTTGTTGCAAGACTACTTGAGATTATACAGAAGAAACTATTGGTATTTACAATAGGAAAAAAAAGCTTTATTTGTTATTTGTCTTCAATTAAAGATAGGATCTTTAAAAGGCGACGCCTCAGAAAGGCGGCATCAATCGATAAGGTCCCCACTACTCGGGAAAATGTACAAGAGTCTGAAGACACACACTCAACGTTTTAGGAACAGCTTCCACCGTCAGTTGCTCTCTTGTTCTATTACTTATTTTTTCTATTTTTATTATAATATACTTTTTAATGTATTGCATTCTACTGCTGCGGCAAAAAGAAAATTTCAGGATATATGTCAGTGATAATCAACCTGATTCTGATTCGGAAACAGTCCTACAACATTGCACAGACAATGAATAAGTGCTGCCACGTCTATGTTAATTAATTCAATTTAGATATAGAACAATTTCAAGCGAACGATTACTTCTCGAGAATGGTCATGAGTAAAACAATGCATTCCATTTCTGTCTCTGTCCCCCCCCCCCCCCATAAAGCATAGGTTTAATATGCTGGAAATGATCGGCTAGTGAGAGATGTGGAGGCAAAACTGGGAATGTTGGGGTGGCCACGACTGACTAATTCTTATTAAGATCTTTAAAAAGTTCAGCGGTTTCCTGGTTATTCAAATGCCGTCATGTTTGATCTGGGCGTCAATCATATTTTCAGCAAGCTTAACAGCGGAGCCGACTCCGAACAGATTAATTCTAGCCTATTTCATTGCAAAACGGATAAGTTCTGCTCCTATTTATTGACACCACCTCCCTCCCCCCCCCCCCATCCCTTTTGTTTTGCAATGAGTTTTCCTATCAACATTGAAGTCCGCGGCATATTGGCTGTTGACTGGGTAATCGCGATGGCTAATGAACTCTCATTTTGCGATGCCTAGCCTGACAGCAAGGATTCTTCAAGTCCCAGTTGATACATTCACTGTCATTTAGAACACCCGACTGAAACTGCCTTGAGATCGATGCGCATGCATATTTTGGGTCTAGTGTTTGGCAGATTGGTTGAGGAAAAGAAGGCAGCGAACATAAAATTAAGTGAAGGCTTTTTTTTCAAATTAAATGTCAGGAGTACTCTGTATCACCTGATGCTATTGCTTAAAGAGACCAAAAAGGAATAAGTCTTTAATTTCCTAAAATAGTTCAAGAAATGGACTTCCATATCCATAATCAAAACTGCACTCGATCTTGAACGACTATCACGTGCCGTTTTACTATCAACGTAAGCCCCTTGTAATAAGCAGCATCGGAGTAAAAAAAATACTGCGTTTATCACATCTTTCAGCAAAATGTGATCAGCGAACCAGTTTCGAATGTTGCTTCCACCCACCATTTAGGGTGTAACGCGTTTTGAACAACAGTATGGAAGAGGGTCGAGCGGAGGACTTCGGTCTTTGGACCTCCTGGGCTGTGAGAGCGAAGTGTACACTGAAGAACAGGTGTCTAAGAGCCCAGAGTTTCGTTCCGAACGCTGGCTGGGCCGAGGCACTAATGTCGGTGCTGAAACGCCAGAGAAGGTGTGCGGGGTGCACCGCTGATTTGGACAACAGAAATTTTAGGATGACAAACTTTTCCGGGACAGGCTACACGAACACCATAAACAACAAAACTAGCTTCGAAGAATGTCAGGTACCGATGCACTTTTACAGTTTTTTATTAGCAGAGTGATTAAGTACAAGCATTTATATTAAAGAGCAGGAAAAAAAAACAAAAATTAGCGAAAGTTGGTTAATTACGATTTCTTTAGGTTAACCTGTTGTGCAAACATTTGGTACATATTTAGAACAATAACAATTTATGCTGTATGAATTGAAATTTGGGTTCAAATAGTTTTAACATAATACACGTCGCACAACTATTAGGTGATTAATTCTAATAGACTGATCTGAATTATTTTCCAATGCTTTCCATAATCAGTCTATTACTCTCTGCTTTCTGGGCCATTTTTTCAGCTTTGGCCATTCCCAAAAATTCTCTCAGTAGATGAAAGGTAAGGTCGAGGGAATTGGGGTTACTATTGAATCTTTTATATCGGAGTGTGTCCTCTTCGCCTCCTGGACGGTCTTGCGTACTCTGACCATTTGAAAGTACTTGGCCCAGAGTAATCAGCGATGGCTCTCGCATTTGCGCCATGGTCCTTGATTCGTCCGAAGATGCTTGAAGTAGGTTCTGCTGAACTGGCAACTTTCGGCTGTGTTCCCAATGCTCTTGGTCTGGTCCAAGACCCTTGCTGTTGTGGCTGTCAAACCGTTTGATATTTGTTATGGGAAGCGATTCTTTCGCAGGAAGAAAGCAGAGCATGAAGAAGGATGTTGCCAAGAAGACCGCATTCATGTTGACAGGATCTAGATCTGGATCTCTACAAATACAAAAAAAACACCACAAACGCTCATGTATCAATTGATCACTGTTTCTGTCTTTCATTGATGCTACTCAGCCTGATGAGATCTTTTTCAAATGTGTCTTCCGCACAAATTTAGGCAACACCCTTCTAGTTGCTCAGGGAGTGTTTAATTTGCGGCGTTAAATTTCAGAATGGCCAATTGATTTGGTAATTAAAGTCCAGTTTTAAAGAAATTTGACAGTTAATGGTATTAAAAGCGACTTGATATCTATCTTCAAGCCGATAAAAAGTTTGTAACCGATAGAGTTGAAAAATAAAGCTTGTCCTTCTTACCCCAGTCTATAAATGTAACAAAAGCCACCTAAACGCCTAATGGGGGGGGGGGCGGGGGGGAGATAGTACTCTTCAAGTTTCTGCACAGATAACTTGCAATTTGATAAACGAAATGTTGCTTTAGATCACTATGCTATCCGTTACATTATAGAGTAATTGATGTAAGGTGTTGTTCCTGCCAGTATCATTCAGCCCCGTTACCCTACTGCTGTCCTCATCAACTTACAGTGCCGAATTCTTCAGATTCTTTGAATTTTCTTGCTTGTATTTCCTCCCCGATCCAAGTGCTGGAAGTGATGTGTTCCAGTGGGTAGCGGCGTTTTATATAGAAGTAAAAGTCCGGCAACTTTCCACAGGTCACTGAGCGTGTGTCCCAAGTGAAACTACTGCGTGCCGGAGCGTAGAAATCAAGGCAATCCCGATGTGACTTTTGCCATTTTTAAAATGTTTACATAACGGTGACGCCAATCAAGCGGCAGAGTTCGTGGTCATTGACGTAAGAAAACGTTTCCCTGTTGTCGAAGTCCAAGACAAGATGACTTTCATTGTAATTTCCCACGGAAGGTAAATTCGAGAGAGGGGGTTTGATTTAACCCAAGCAAGCGCTGTCCTTGGTACCTACAGGCGCTGACTCGAAGTGATCATCTCGATGGCGTCCACAATAAAAAAAAATCCGCTCAAGTGTTGCAGAAAAATATACGATTGGCGAGTGTAGTTTTAAATAGGAAAATCTTGTGGAAGGAACGGCGTGGCTGGCTCCGCTCTTACTATTTTGCCCCGCTCATATACTGGGACCTGAATTTAACGTGTTCCTTTCTATTACAGTATCCGAAGAACCGTTCCTCACCATCACACTCCCTACTCCCGCCCCTTTACTCGCTTCAGAGTGTGTTGCATCAAACACAACTGAATGTAAATACAGGAAGGGATCGCCGTTTTGAGATAATCGGATTGCAATTATTGTTTTTCTCTCAGTAAGCCGAGTAGTTGGTCCCAAGGGCAGAATCCACAGTGCTGGAACTAACTGGACCAATTGTATAACAGGACAGACAAGCGAATGACGAACGGAAGAAGATATCCTAGCTGAAAGGTCGGAAAGAAAACTGATCTCGATGTGTTCCTCAGATGATACGACAGGGTAGATTTAAATATATGAGAAAGCCGGACTTGAAAGTACCCGATCTCCTAAAACACCCGTTGCCCCTCTTAGAGGGAGTTGCTATTCGATGCATAGCAAGGAGGACTTTTAAAGTTCAGGCGTTGGTAAACGAGAAATGGTAGTTAGAGAGCGAAAGGGTGGCGGTTGAGCAAGAGGAGCCGGTTACGAGAGTATAGCAGTTAGAATGGGTTCAGCTTTGCAGAGGGTGGAAGTTCAGTACCCACAGTCGACAGCGTTGATAAGGTAGGTTCTCGAGGTGACCTGCGCAATGAACAAGTTCTCCCGAACTCTAAACTTAAAAAAAAGACGAATCCTGATCGGGAAATAATTGGTGATCGACCAGAAATTCTGATGGAAGTGCCACTTTCCAGCCTCCTATTTTGGGGGGATTTTATCCATATTAGTCAAAGTAGCCTTAAATGAACGCCATTCCCTCTGACTGCAATGATTTGTGAATACTTTCAACTCCACCTGACTAGAAGTGAACAATAGAACTATCCTCCAAATCAGAGTCACAGAGAGATACAGCAGAGGAATAGGCCCTTCTGCCCATTCAGTCTCTGCATGGATTATCAACTACCCATTTACACTAATCTTATATTAATCCCATTTTTATTTATTATATCTCTCATTTCTCATTATCTCTCCCAGACCCACTTACCTATACACCAGGGGTAATTTACAATTAACAATTAACTCACCAATCCATGTATCTTTAGGATGTGGGAAGAAACCAGATCACCATGGAAACCTACTCAGAGAATGTGCAAACTCCACAAAGTGAGCACCCGATGTCAAGATCATAAATGATAATATCTTGGATAATAAAATATCATAATTTATTAGGCTCATTACAGATAATATTCGTCCACAGAAGCTATCTAAGCAGCTGATTGTCAATATCGTGCAGAGATATTAATAAATGCATGACTGAAACAGGCCTTTCCACCTGCTGAATCCATGCTTACAATCAAACAATGTTCCCTCTCATTTTGTTTTACTGCTGTGTGGACCAGCCATTGCTCTGAGTAGGATTTTTTTTTTCACAGCCTGAAAACTGTGCAAACACTTTAATAAGTTGTCATGTAAAAGAAAATCCCAGCTGTGTGGCAACAAAGGCTATGTGCGTGGGAGCATTTCAGTTACTGTGCACCCGTGCTGATTAGAGGGAACAGTGCCGTCAAACACTCATTTTTACACAAATCCTACTGTAACCCATTTTAGTTTTCCCAGATTCCCATCAACTCCCCTGGATTCTACCAGGGATAACTATACAGTGGTCAATTAGCCTAATGGCCTGCATATTTCTAGAACGTAGTAGGAAAGCAGAACAATTTCCTCCTACGTAGGAAGAAACTAATGCACTGATGAAAAGAAAGTGCAAGATCCATATAGACAGCAGAAAAGTCAGGAATGAATTCTGGTTGCTGGAGTTATGAGACAGTTGCTGGCAGCCCCACTGCCTTTGGACCACTCTGATGCTGAAAGTCATTCTTTGTGTATGTGAGCTTTAGACTTTATGTTTTAAAAAACTAGTGAATAAGATCAATGACAAGGAAAGGAAGAATTAGAAAGAAGTCTAAACAATGATTAGAATTCATTGATTACAGATTACTGAAGAGCATAGTCTGGAAGTTGAGGCTCAACGGGCGAAGCGCTGGACTGTAAATCCACAAGCGAAGCTGATGGACCAGTGTCTGTGAGTCCTTAAGTCCACTGGAGGTCCAGAGCTGGCTTGTCCTCGGGTTAGAGGACTGTCTGTGAGTGTCGATGCGTGGGAGGGCAATAAGGGTCTTGGTTTGCTGTTCTGATGTTGTTGCCTGTGCGTTCTGGACATGCTATGTTGGTGCCAGAATGTGTAGTGACACTTGCAGGCTGTCCCCAGCACATCCTTAGATTGTGTTTGTTGTTCACAGAAAAGACCAATTTCACTGTATGTTGTGATATAGAGTACTGTGCCAAAGTCTTCCTTCTACTGTATGTAGCTAGAGTGCCTAAGACTTGCATAGTACTGTCAATGTTGAGCAGAGAGCGAGTTTGTAAATCTGGTGGGATCATTATCCTTTACATTGATACCAGTGTCTCAACTGGCTTCACCCCCATTGTGACGGTCACATGCACAGGCTATGTTTCCACAAGAAAATTACTAGATATCCAAATGGAAGAAGGAGAATTTTGCTAGTTCCAATGTTTACTTATCTTTGGTAGTGTAGAGTCCCATCGAAACAAAACTTAGAATTATTTTAGGGCTGCAGACTGACACTTTGATGATTCCAGGATTCCACTGTTTAAAATTATTTAAAATCAACTTGATTTTTCCTTTTTGTGTATCCCAATTTCATCTTCTGGTGTTGCCATTGTACAATAGCACTATCTGATGTGTCAGTGATACATTTTTTATTACTCTTATACCTACCATTAATTCTTGCCTATGGTTTTCAAACCATAGCATTAGCATTCCAATTCCAGCTACTGCATTCTTTTAAGATGAAGGAGTTGATAGCTGAAGACAGTGGTTACTGCAATAATATGTCACTTATTTGCTCTAAACTTTGCACTAAAATAAACATTTTGTCCTAATTGTATTCTTTCTTGTAATAATTGTGTTTGATTCATGTTTAATGTATAATTTTCTTCTGAGTACTGCTGATATGATGTGGCTGCACGTCAGGTTTTCATTGCGCCTGTGCACATCCGTACTTCTGCGGGAGACGGTAAAGTCAACTTGGATTTGTAACTTGGACTTTTAACATATTCTCTGGCCAGAGGTTCTTTTGAACTTTTGTCAAAATTGATACAGCACTTGTATGTATGGTACCATTCCTCCAGTCTGTGGTCAACTCCTTTATTCCATCTTGTCCAGCTGCATGAACTGTTGGAAAGTTCTTTATTTCTTCACAACTAATGAGGAGCTATTATATCTCCATTTCTTTCTCTCCAGAACAGTCACCCCCATCTCAGCTGAGCTGTAGTACATCAACATTACTTCCACATCACTCGAGAGAATAGGTCTTGCACTCAACATCTACAAGCCCAAGTTCCTGTACAACTTCAGCCTGCTGCACCACACCCTCAAAGTCAAGGCAAGGTGTTGGAAATGCCCATTACCTCCGGTTTCTCAGGAGCCATCCCTCTATGAAATCAAATATTAGATGATAAAATTCACTAACTCCTTCAATGTAGCTATGCAGCCTTCCATAGGTTCAGGAAAGTTTAAAGTTTAGTATCTTAAAGCGATCATAGTCTAAAGTGAGTGACAGTGATCCATTTTTTGAACAATTTAATCACATTTTTGGAATCCTTTCTGCAATGTGGGGGTAGTAATTCTTGCACTAGTGATCTGGCATCTCTGAATAGTACTCCCACAAAATACTCATGGCAATATTTTCTTATTCATTGGAAAACAAGGCTCTTTTCTCATAAGATCTTCCACCCACTCCCCCCTCTCCCCCCACCCACTGCCCAACCTCAACAGCCATGCCTAGCAATCTGTGTATCTTTGTAAGAATACTTCCTGCCACCATTCTCACTTGACAGCAATAAATTGTTGCTATGTTGGGATTCAAAATATCAAAGTACAGCTCGCCCTCAACTGAGACATAGAACCATAGAGCTTATAGCACAGAAGCAAATGGTTTGGCCCTAGTCACCCCGTCAACCCGCACCTGGTCCATAGCCCTCAATACACTCCTATCCATGCATTTATTGAATTTTCACTTAAATTTTGCAATCAGACGTACATACATCACTTCCACTGGCAACTCATTCCACATGTGGTCCACCTCTAAGTGAGGACCTTTCCCCTTGTGTTCCCCTTAAATTTTTTGCCTTTCACCCTTAACTTTTGATTTCCAGTCTCACCCAACCTCATTGGAAGAATCCTGCTTGCACTTACTTATAATTCTGTAGACCTCTTTTAAATCTCCCCTCACATCTTATGTTCCAGAGAAAGATAAGTCCTAACCTATTCAACTTTTCCCTTTCACTCAGGTCCTCAAGTCCGAACACCATCCTTGTAAGTTTTCACAGTACCTTTTCAGTCTCATTGATATCTATCCTGTAGGCAGGTGACGAGAACTGCATACAATACTCAAAATTTGGACTCAACAATGTCTTTTACAACTTCAGCATAACATCCCAACTCCTGTACTCAACACTGCCATTTTTCAGTCCAATTTTCCCAACAGATCCAGATTCTTTTGCAAGCTTTAATAGACTTCCTTGCTGTCCACTCTCCTTGCCCCACAAATCTTGGTGTCATATGCTAATTTTGCTGATGCGGTTTAACACATTATCATTCAAATCATTGATATATGTAGATGACAAACAATAATAGACCCAGCACTAATCCCTGCGGCACGCCACTAGTCACAGGCCTCCAGTCAAATTGGCAATCATGTACTATCTCTGTCCGATTACCCTATGAAGCCAATGTTGACTTAAATTTACTTCCTCATCTTGAATGCCAAGGCACTGAGCCTTCTTGACAAGTTACCCATGGAGACTTTGTCATGGGTCTTTCTAAAGTCCATGTAGACAATGCCCACTGCCTATCCTTTGTATTTCCTTCAAACCTTCCTAAAAACTCTGTAAGACTGGCTAAACATGACCTACCATGCACAAACCCATGTTGAATTTTCCTAATTATGTCCTGTCTATCCAAGTACTTGGATAGCCAGTTCTTTAGCATGCCGTCCAATAATTTACCCACTACTGATGTCAGGATCACCGTTCTGTAATTTACTGGCTTATTCTTAGACCCTTTCTCAAACAACAGAACAACATTAGTTATTCTCCAGTTCCTCAACACCCCATTTATGTCTAAGAATGCTTCAAGTACCTCTGCCTGAGCTCTTGTAATTTCTGCACTAACCCTCAACAAGGTCCGAGTGGACACCTTGTGACTTATCCCCCTTAATTTATCTCAAAACAGCATGTGCCTCCTCTTCTGTAACAGTGTACAGTCCGTGACCTCACTACTGTTTTGGCTCAGATTTATAGATTCTACAGCCAGCTCTTGAATAAATACAGATGCAAAAAATTGTTTCAAGATCTCCCCCATCTCTTTGGGTCCATGCATCGGTGACCACACCTTTTCCCCTTGCAATCATTGTGAGGTTTAAGCTGTTGTTTAATACAATATTATAACTGCCATGGAATTGGACACCCCTGGTGTCCCTGTCTTTTGATGAATGTTGGTGGTATTGTGGTTCTAGATTTATGGACTGGGCTATTACTGTGGACTTTTTCCAGACTTATGGTTATTATATTCTGTGTTTATTTATCACCCGTTCCTTTTCTGTCTTTGTTGTGTGAATAGAGGGTGTTTGGGGGGAGGTGGTCAATGATCCTTTTCCGTTTTGTGTGTGATGGGGGAATGCTTTGAAGTTGATGATTGGGATGCCCTTCTTTTTTGTGCATGTGCGGGTGAGTTTGATGTTTCTCTCTGAGTGACTTTCCTGTTCGTTCTTGTTTCATGGCTACCTGGAGAAGACAAATTTCAGAGTTGTACATGGATACACGCTTTGATAGTAAGTTAACCTTTGAATAGAAATTACAGGAATAGTATTAAATACCAAATGTATCAACATAATGCAATAGTTTGCTACATGCCTCAACCTAGCTCTGAGCAAGTGCATCAATGACTATCCTCCTTTTGTCCCATTTTTGCTATATTAAATCCTTTGTCCTACTTCATTAAGAAAGCTAGGCCTTAGCCATGAACAGTATCACAATTTGGAGTAGAGTTATTAAAGCAGAACTCTGAAATTGTTCATTTGTAAAGGGAAATTTCTAAATATAACATTCAACATTATGAGTTTTTTCATTAATAGAATTTTATACTGTTTTGTGTCCTTTATCTAATCTGGCAACAAAGAGATATTTGCCAACTATTTAAGTAATGGCATATTTGAAAATACTGTTCCCCAGGATATTTCACTGCTTTCCACAATTTCACAAGAGAATGTTAATTGAATTCGTGTACTGGGAATAATTAATGAGTTGTCTATTAAAACACGTCATCTCTTCCCTCAAAAAAAACTAAAAGCACACAAAATAAGGGAAAAATTGGAACTGTCGGACTTGTCAGTGTGCAGGGAATTCTGTTAAGTTGTATTAGCTTCCAGCAGGGATTAGATGTCTAAGTCTACATAATATGCCCCAGCTATAAAGAAAGCTACCTCTAATTTAGAAACAATACTGTTGTTAGACATATTCCAGACAGTGTTATTAGGAATTATGTGTCATGTAATGTCCTTTGGTATAAAACTCTGTCAATAAATGGTAAATCTCTGTCAAGCTTCATACTATTTTTACACTGGTATCTTACATTTTTTGGTATTGTATTCAATGAGTGTTACCAAGTTGAAAGAAAGTAACAATTTTCTAATAGCTGGCAAATACTGTATATCAATGTCAGTGAACTAAGAATACATAAGCACAAAAATTCTTTATGAATAGTCCTTTGTGCTAGATAGATTTTTAAAAAAGGCTTGTGGTTGCAGAGTTGAAATGTTGATAGCTCAGAAATGCCGACAGTTTACTATTGATATTTCATCATGTCAGGAATTTGATGAACACGTGCAACTCCCAAACTTGTTGGCTGGTGATTTTCTTTCCCCAGTGGTGCTCCAGAATTGTACTCCTCATGGTCTCCAGCATCCAAGTGCAAACTGGCTGAAGTCTCCTCGCAGTTATGCTGGAAACCTTTGCCAAGTTAGACCTGGTGCAGGAACAGCAAAACCAGTACCTTTAAAGGGAAAAACATTTAGAAGTGGAAGTATATAAGCAGGATTTTAAGTTAATTGTGTTTACTTTAATGTTTTTGTTTAGAAGTGCATAAATATTTTTATGGATTTTTATTGGAACAAATATTTAAATTGTTTTCAATAGCTTTGAATCCTTCAGAAATTAATAACATCAATGTCCTTGGCAGCTTTGACAGCTGGCAAAGCTGATTTTTGATTTGGGCTCTCAGCTTTTCCGCACTCTAGTGTTGCTTTCCATGAGGCCCTGTGACTCACTATTTAGGCAAGAGGTGTGAAATGCCAGAAATTCACTAATGTTGATGGTCTGCAAGAAATAATTTGAAGGGTTTTCATTAAATTGGTCCCCCTATAGCTAGTCCATGCGTCATGTGATTCATTGTCACCAGATGGTTTTATGCAACAGTGGGTTAAACTGTTAAATTGGAACTCTTGTGCAAACCACTGCAGTTGCCACTAGATGGCATTGTACCAATGTATTGTCACGATGCAGCAGACCCATTGGTGAAGGGGCAGAAGTTGTAAACGGCTCATCAAGGAAACTATTCGGCAATTCCACTTTCATTTAAGTTTTTTTTCTGCTCAAAGCTTTATCACACTCTTGCAGCACTTTAGTTCTGTTGCTTGGTTGGCTGGATTTCCCTACTCACCTCTCTCCCCAAAGCTCAGGAGGTCTTTTCAAATGAACTTCCTCCCTGTGAAAGAACTGAGTTTTATTCCAAAATCCATTCTGGTACTTGCAGATGAGGGAGTTTCAAACATATGCCTCAGCGCTCTTGCATGCTAGAAGAGACAAGATTGTGGAAGGCATTCCTTTAAGACCAACTGTTTAATATTCATGCCAATGTAGGATCATCCTAGCACAAATTCACCTCAGTCCAGTTTCACTTAGGGAGCACCTTGTACCATATAAGTTCATGTTTGTTTAGGGTAAATAAGAAGTAATTGTTAGAAGCATATTTTGAAACATTGATACACATTGTTAAATATTGTTCCTAATGCAAGTCTAATTTATGCACAAATGCTTGAAAATACTTCAGGCCCCTTTGGGTCCAAAAAATTGTGGCACATACAGTACTGTGCAAAAATCTCAGGCACGTATATGTAGCTAGGGTGGCTAAGACAATTGCACAGTACTGTAGTAATTTTATGTATTACACTGCTATCACACACAAAAAAACAAATTTCATGATGTGAGTGATGATACTCTGTTGTGGACTGAGTGGGAAGAGGACGGAAACCAACTGCTACCCCAGCAGTCCTTCTCCGCTACCTGTTCTATAGCCCTCCTAAGGTACTCAACCCTCTCCACTTCCAACATCCTTTACTCCCGCCAGATTTACAAACGAGCTCTCCGCTCCACGTTGACAAATGCAGTTCTAGGCTATGCAGCCTCACCTTTTCACTCAAACACTCCAGCCCTGTTAACATCCACATACTCTAAGTCTATATTTGCACTTTTTCCAGTTTAATGACAAGTTCATATGAAACTTTTTTGAGATTTTTGCAAGAAACATATTAATGTATTTTTCACACCTACAGAACATGTGGGAGGATTATGATAGGATATGAGTTATATTCTCATAGTAAGACCCTTGTTCTTCCTTGTTTGGATACTCCCTTATTAGGAGCACCTGTTGTATACCTGCTTGTTAATGCAAATATCTAACCAGCCAATCACGTAGCAGCAACTCAATGCATAAATTATGCAGACATGATCAAGAAGTTCAGTTATTCAGACCAAACATCAGAATGGGCAATAAATGTGATCTAAATAACTTTGACTATGGAATGATTGTTGGTGCTATTCAGGGTTGTTTGAATATCTAAGAAGCTGCTGACCTCCTGGGGTATTTAGATTCAAGATTCAAAAAACGTTATTGTCATTCTAACCATACATCAGCTCTGCAGGGCAGAATGAGACAGCGTTTCTCAGGGACAGTGCAATCATAACATAACAAATGCAACACTAAATAATAAACATAACAATAAATGGTAAAACACAACAGCCACATGTCAGTTAAAATCAGTTATAAGTGTCCAGCGCAAGTTAAAAGTGTTCAAAGCACAACAGTGTCTAGAGTTTACAGAAAATGGTGCTAAAAAAAGCATCCAGTGATCAGCAGTTCTGTGTGTGAAAACGCCTTGTTAATGAGAGAGGTTAGAGGAGAATGGCCAGACTGGTTCAAGATGACAGGAAGAAGACAGTAACTGAAATAACCATGCGTTGCAACAATGGTGTGAGATGAGCTTCTCTGAATGCACAGCACTTTGAACCTTGAAGTGAATGGGCTACAACAGCAGAAGACCATGAACATACACTTAGTGGCCACTTTATAAGGTATAGTATGTATTCATCTCTTAAATTCTTTCGAGTTCTGTACTAGTTTATTTATAATTCTCAGGGGCTCTGTTTGATTTTAGCTTACTAAACTTTAAATGTGTTTCCTTTACCTTCTTGACTAACATCTCTTTACATCCAATGTTCTTGGGCTTTGCCATACTTGGCGTTCCTTCTTAACTATCCTGTACTTCGCACAGTTTGTTTTTAAACACCATCTGCATATCAGATTTTAACTTACCTAAAGCATTTGTTGAACATAACTCTCCATAGTTCCTGCCTAATACTTTCATAACTTCCCCTGCTCCAATTTAATACCTTCCCATAAGGTCCATACTTATCTATAGATAACTTAAAACTTAAGGAGTTGTGATCACTGTTCCCTTGCCATTCTCCCACTAAAAAGCTAGTAACCTGATTAGGATTATTCCCCCAACAATAGGTTAAGAATGGCCCCTTCTGTTATTGGACTATTCACATATTGATTTTAGAAACTTTCCTGGATACACCTAACAAATTCTGCCTACATTTTTTGCATGTAGGAGGTCCCAGTCCATATTCAGAAAGTTTAAGACAGCAACCCTGTTGTTTTCACATTTCCCTGATATGCCTGCATGGCTATCAGATGGTCTGTAGTTTAATCCTATCAGAGTGAATGCACTTTAGTTCAGACAGTAAGTTTTGGGTTATACAGTATCTATGCCTCACACAGAAGAAGCAGCAACAGACTTTCAAGTGAAGATGTTGATTAGCTTGCAAATTAGTACATTTGAAAATTATTCAGTATATTTGAGAAAGTTCAGTCAGACTTGTTAGATGGAAAGCACTGTCAAACAGAAAACTAATCTGATAAGGTTTTACAGACATTGGAGAAAATTAGACTGCAGGACTCTACAAATTAAAAGCCACTGAGAGGATCACTGGGTCACCCACCCTCCTATTCGTGACAATTACCAAGAGCATTTCAGATGAAGGGCTCAAAGCATTGCTGAGGATCCCTACCACCCATCCCACAATTTCTTTGGCCCGCAACTGTCAGGAATAAGATTGCCAGACTGGATAACAGTTTATTCCTTCGGGCTGTGAGACTAATGAATTCCCTACCACCACTGATGTCTTGCCATTAGAACAGCAAGCTGTTTATCTTTACCATTTACCTGTATTGTGCTTTACTAGGGGCATTTTAAATAATATTTTATTAACTTATTAATAGTATAATAGTTTGGTTTATGTGCTGTGTGTGATATATGTTGTGGGTGCACTACATTCCAGAGGAATATTGTTTTGTTTGGTTGTGTATATGTCCAATCAGATGACCATAAACTTGAACTTGAAATGCACACTGTACAACATATAATATTGAGCAACCTCTGAAAACAAGCCAGTCTTAAACTAGTTTGGCAAGGGGGTGGGAATCAGAATGTGAGTGCAGAGATTAGGGTGGAAGGACAAGAGCATGATGCTATGTGTTCTGAGTTGGTGAGGAAGGACAAGCGGGGGACAAAACATGAATGTAGCCAGTTAGAGGGATTGAAGTGTGTCTATTTCAATGCTAGGAGTATTGGGAATAAAGGGGATGAACTCAGAGCATGGATCAGTATGTGGAACTACAAAGTTGTGGCTGTTACTGAAACTTGGCTGGAGGAAGGGTAGGATTGGCTAATGCAGATACTGGGGTTTAGGTGTTTTAAAAGGAATAGGATGGGAGGTAGAAAGGAGGGGGGAGTAGCATTACTGGTCAGGGATAGTAAAATGCTATAGAAAGGGAGGACATTGCAGAGGGAGTGTCCACTGAGTCAGTGTGTGTGGAAGTCAGAAAGAGGAAGGGATCAATCACTGTGCTGGGAGTGGTCTATAGGCCCCCAAATAGCCCTCAGAACACCGAGGAGCAGATAAACAGACAGATTTTAGAATGGTGCAGGAAATACAGGGTTGTAGTTATGGGTGATTTCAATTTCCCTCATTGACTGGCACCTCCTGACTGCAAGGGGCTGAATTTGTCAGGTGTGTTCAAGAAGGATTCCTGACACAGTATGTGGACCGGCTGATGAGAGGAGAGGCCATACTGGATCTAGTTCTGGGTATGAACCCGGTCAGGTGGCAGACCTCTTGGTGGGGAGCATTTTGTTGAGAGTGACCACAACTCCCTTAGCTTCAGCATAGCTATGGAAAAGGATAAAAACAGACAAAATGGGAAAGTGCTTAACTGGGGAAGGGCTAACTATGAAGGGATGAGGCAGGAACTAGCGAGAGTAAATTGGAAACCGATGTCCAAGGGTGAAAGCACAGAAGTAATGTGGAGGAAGTTTAGGGACAACTTGTGCTGGGTTCAGGATAGGTTTGTCCCACTGAGACAAGGAAAAAATGGTAGGAAAAGGGAACCGTGGCTGATGAAACATATGAGGCAACTCGTCAAGAGGAAGAAGAAAGCATATGTTAGGTATAAGAAGCAGGAAGCAGGAGGGGCTCATGAGAAAAATCGGGTAGCCAGGAAGAAGCTTAAGAAAGGACTTAGGAAAGCTTGAAGGGGGCATGAGAAGGCCTTGGCATGTGGGATGAAGGAGAACCCCAAGGCGTTCTATGCGTATGTGAAGAACAGAAGGATGACAAGAATGAAGATGGGGCCGCTAAAGGATAAAGAAGGCAACATGTGCCTGGAGGTGGAGGAGGTTGGGGAGGTCCTAAATGAATACTTTGCTTCAATATTCACAAGTGAAAAGGACGTTGATCAGGGTGAGGTTGAAATAGAATAGGTCTGTGTGCTGGACAATGTGGAGATTAAGGAAGAAGAAGTGTTGGATCTTCTTAAAAACATCAAGATTGATAAGTCTTCAGGGCTGGACATGATATACCCCAGGTTGCTGTGGGAAGTGAGAGAAGAGATCGCTGGAGCAGTAGCTATGATCTTTGAATCCTCTTCGGCTGCAGGGAAGGAGCCGGAGGATTGGAGAATGGCAAATGTAGTTCCCTTGTTTAAAAAAGGTAATAGGGAGAATCCTGCGAACTATAGACTGATGACTCTTACGTTGGTGGTCTGCAAACTATTGGAGAGGTTTTTTAAAAATAGGATCTTCGAGCACTTAGAGAAGTACAGTCTACTCAAGGATAGTCAATATGGCTTTGTGAAGGGAAGGTAGTGCCTCAAGAGCCTAACTGAGTTTTTTGAAGAGGTAACAAAAGAAATTGATGAGGGTAGGGCAGTAATCCATGGTCTACATGGATTTTAGCAAGGGATTTGACAAGGTCCCCCATGACAGACTCATCCAGAAAGTCATGAGGCATGGGATCAGTGGAACCTTGGCTGTTTGGATAAAAAATTGGCTTACAGGAAGAAAGCAGAGGGTAGTAGTGGAAGGAAAGTATTCTGCTTGGAGGTCGGTGACTAGTGGAGTGCTGCAAGGATCTGTCCTGGGACCCCTGCTCTTTGTGATTTTTATAAATGACCTGGATGAAGGGGCGGAAGGATGGGTGAGTAAGTTTGCGGATGACATGAAGATTGGAGGAGATGTGGATGGAGCTGTAGGTTGTTGAAGGTTACAAGAGGATATAGACAGGATGCAGAGTTGGGCAGAAAAGTGGCAGATGGAGTTCAATCCGGATAAGTGTGAGGTGATGCATTTTGGAAGGACAAACCAGAAGGCTGAGTACAGGGTTAATGGTCGGTTACTTAAGAGTGTGGATGAACAGAGGGACCTTGGGGTTCAAATCCATACATCCGTCAAGGTCCCTGCACAGGTTGATAGGATAATTAAGAAAGCCTATGGGATGCTGGGCTTCATTAATAGAGGGATTGAGTTCAAGAGTAGAGAGGTCATGTTGCAACTCTACAAATCTCTGGTGAGACCACACTTAGAGTATTGTGTTCAGTTCTGGTCACCTCATTATAGGAAGGATGTGGAAGCTATGGAGAGGGTGCAGAGGAGATTTACCAGGATGTTGCCTGGGTTGGAAAACAAATCTTATGAGGCAAGGTTAGCAGAGCTGGGACTTTTCACTTTGGAGCGTAGAAGGATGAGAGGGGACTTGATAGAGGTCTACAAGACTATGAGAGGCATAGATAGGGTGGATAGCCAGTACCTGTTTCCCAGGGCATGAATAGCAAACACCAGAGGGCATATGTACAAAGTTAAGGGAGGGAAGTTTAGGGGAGACATAAGTGGTAAATTTTATACACAGAGGGTTGTAGGTGCCTGGAATGACTTGCCAGGGATGGTGGTGGAGGCTAAAACATCAGGGGTATTTAAGAGCCTCTTGGACAGGCACATGGATGTCAGAAAAATGGAGGAATAGAGGGTTAACGGGTAGTGTGGGTTCAGTACGTTTTTTTAAGGAATATATGGGTCGGCACAACATCAAGGGCCGAAGGGCCTGTACTGTGCTGTAGTATTCTAGTGTCTAGTGTCTTTGTGGTAGGAAAGGCTGAGACAATTTGAGCTGGAGTGGAAAAAAGTGTTTCCAGCAGCAATGCTGCAAAGAAGCATTTTAACACTGCCTCACCGTACAGCAAGTCGAGCTGCTGCCTCATAGTGCAAGAGACCTAGGTTCAACCCTTACCTTGTACACGACCCAAGTGAACTATTTCCTTAATTTGGAGATCCTCTTTGGAAGTCCTCCCCATTTACATTGTGAACATGGGGTAGAAATTGTTGCATAGTGCAGTGCCATGCAATAGATTTTTGAGTCAGTTCACAGACTCCCCAGCCGCCAGTCATTTTTGTGGCTGAGTGGAGACAGTGCATCTGGAGTGTGAGAGGTTGCAGCCTCTATTTGAATACTTGAAGATGCTGCAATTCAGCCCCACCCCATGATCTCTGGTTACCAGGTACAGATGAGGAAAGCCTGCTCAGGAGATCTTCAGGTTGATTTGACACTTGGTCTGGATTAGTTAGGCATTCACGAGGACTCTGCCTCAGTGTCCCTGCAGAAGGAGCACATGGTATCCACGAGCACAATGGGGAATTTCTAGGAAAGGTGGGCCCCTCGGGCTTGTGTATGCTATTGATAATCATATTTTGAAACTGTAAATAGTTTATGAGGTCCTGAATAATGTATAGTGTATTGCTGTGATAGACTTCACTTCTCTCATGGCCACTTTGTCTAATACGTTTGTAGAATATAGCGTGGTGAGAAAGCATTCAGGGTTAGTGGTATGTTCTTTGTGTGAGATGTGGGCATGCTTGAAGACCTCCAGTCTCCCTGATAATTATATTTGCACAAAGTGCATTGAGCTGCAGCTCCTTAGAGACTGTGTTAGGGAACTGGAGCTGCAGCTTGATGACCTTTGGCTCACACAGGAGAATGAGGAGATAGATAGGAGCAACAAGGAGGTAGTCACTCATAAATTGCAGGAGGCAGGTACCTGGGTGACTGCCAGGAGAATGAACGGGAATAAGTGGCCATTTCTCTCAATAATAAGCATACCATTTTGGATAGTGTTGGAGGGGGTCAACCTACCAGGGGGAAGCTGTAGTGACCAGATCTCTGGCACTGAGTCTGACTCTGTGGCTCAGAAGGAAAGGGGGGAGAAGAGGAGTACAGTAATGAGGAGAAAAGTAAAAGTGGCAGGCCGACAAATCCAGGGCAAGCATTAAAGGGCCACTTTTCAACATAATTGTATAAGGGCTAAGAGAGTTGTAAAAGAGCGCCTGACGGCTTTGTGTGTCAATGCAAGGAGCATTCGTAATAAGGTGGATGAATTGAAAGTGCAGATTGTTATTAATGATTATGATATAGTTGGGATCACAGAGACATGGCTCCAGGGTGACCAGGGATGGGAGCTCAACGTTCAGGGATATTCAATATTCAGGAGGGATAGACGTGAAGGAAGAGGAGGTGGGGTGGCGTTGCTGGTTAAAGAAGAAATTAACGCAATAGAAAGGAAGGACATAAGCCGGGAAGATGTGGAATCGATATGGGTAGAGCTGCGTAACACTAAGGGGCAGAAGACGCTGGTGGGAGTTGTGTACAGGCCACCTAACAGTAGTAGTGAGGTCGGAGATGGTATTAAACAGGAAATTAGAAATTTGTGAAATAAAGGAACAGCAGTTATAATGGGTGACTTCAATCTACATGTAGATTGGGTGAACCAAATTGGTAAAGGTGCTGAGGAAGAGGATTTCTTGGAATGTATGCGGGTTGGTTTTTTGAACCAACATGTCGAGGAACCAACTAGAGAGCAGACTATTCTGGACTGGGTTTTGAGCAATGAGGAAGGGTTAATTAGCGATCTTGTTGTGAGAGGCCCCTTGGGTAAGAGTGACCATAATATGGTGGAATTCTTCATTAATATGGAGAGTGACATAGTTAATTCAGAAACAAAGGTTCTGAACTTAAAGAGGGGTAACTTTGAAGGTATGAGACGTGAATTCGCTAAGATAGACTGGCAAATGACACTTAAAGGATTGACGGTGGATATGCAATGGCAAGCATTTAAAGGTTGAATGGATGAACTACAACAATTGTTCATCCCAGTTTGGCAAAAGAATAAATCAAGGAAGGTAGTGCACCTGTGGCTGACAAGAGAAATTAGGGATAGTATCAATTCCAAAGAAGTAGCATACAAATTAGCCAGAGAAAGTGGCTCAGCTGAGGACTGGGAGAAATTCAGAGTTCAGCAGAGGAGGACAAAGGGCTTAATTAGGAAGGGGAAAAAAGATTATGAGAAAAAACTGGCAGGGAACATAAAAACGGACTGTAAAAGCTTTTATAGATATGTAAAAAGGAAAAGACTGGTAAAGACAAATGTAGGTCCCCTGCAGACAGAAACAGGTGAATTGATTATGGGGAGCAAGGACATGGCAGACCAATTGAATAATTACTTTGGTTCTGTCTTCACTAAGGAGGACATAAATAATCTTCCAGAAATAGTAGGGGACAGAGGGTCCAGTGAGATGGAGGAACTGAGCGAAATACATGTTAGTAGGGATGTGGTGTTAGGTAAATTGAAAGGATTGAAGGCAGATAAATCCCTAGGGCCGGATGGTCTGCATCCTAGAGTGCTTAAGGAAGTAGCCCAAGAAATAGTGGATGCATTAGTGATAATTTTTCAAAACTCATTAGATTCTGGACTAGTTCCTGAGGATTGGAGGGTGGCTAATGTAACTCCACTTTTTAAAAAAGGAGGGAGAGAGAAACTGGGGAATTATAGACCGGTTAGCCTAACGTCGGTGGTGGGGAAACTGCTGGAGTCAGTTATCAAGGATGTGATAACAGCACATTTGGAAAGCGGTGAAATGATCGGACAAAGTCAGCATGGATTTGTGAAAGGAAAATCATGTCTGACGAATCTCATAGAATTTTTTGAGGATGTAACTAGTAAAGTGGATAGGGGAGAACCAGTGGATGTTGTATATTTGGATTTTCAAAAGGCTTTTGACAAGGTCCCACACAGGAGATTAGTGTGCAAACTTAAAGCACACGGTATTGGGGGTAAGGTATTGGTGTGGGTGGAGAATTGGTTAGCAGACAGGAAGCAAAGAGTGGGAATAAACGGGACCTTTTCAGAATGGCAGGCGGTGACTAGTGGGGTACCGCAAGGCTCAGTGCAGGGACCCCAGTTGTTTACAATATATATTAATGACTTGGATGAGGGAATTAAATGCAGCATCTCCAAGTTTGCGGATGACACGAAGCTGGGTGGCAGTGTTAGCTGTGAGGAGGATGCTAAGAGGATGCAGGGTGACTTGGATAGGTTGGGTGAGTGGGCAAATTCATGGCAGATGCAATTTAATGTGGATAAATGTGAAGTTATCCACTTTGGTGGCAAAAATAGGAAAACAGATTATTATCTAAATGGTGGCCGATTAGGAAAAGGGGAGGTGCAACGAGACCTGGGTGTCATTATACACCAGTCATTGAAAGTGGGCATGCAGGTACAGCAGGCGGTGAAAAAGGTGAATGGTATGCTGGCATTTATAGCGAGGGGATTCGAGTACAGGAGCAGGGAGGTACTACTGCAGTTGTACAAGGCCTTGGTGAGACCACACCTGGAGTATTGTGTGCAGTTTTGGTCCCCTAATCTGAGGAAAGACATCCTTGCCATAGAGGGAGTACAAAGAAGGTTCACCAGATTGATTCCTGGGATGGCAGGACTTTCATATGAAGAAAGACTGGATGAACTGGGCTTGTACTCGTTGGAATTTAGAAGATTGAGGGGGGATCTGATTGAAACGTATAAGATCCTAAAGGGATTGGACAGGCTAGATGCAGGAAGATTGTTCCCGATGTTGGGGAAGTCCAGAACGAGGGGCCACAGTTTGAGGATCGAGGGGAAGCCTTTTAGGACCGAGATTAGGAAAAACTTCTTCACACAGAGAGTGGTGAATCTGTGGAATGCTCTGCCACAGGAAACAGTTGAGGCCAGTTCATTGGCTATATTTAAGAGGGAGTTAGATATGGCCCTTGTGACTACGGAGGTCAAGGGGTATGGAGGGAAGGCTGGGGCGGGGTTCTGAGTTGGATGATCAGCCATGATCATAATAAATGGCGGTGCAGGCTCGAAGGGCCAAATGGCCTACTCCTGCACCTATTTTCTATGTTTCTATGTTTTCTATGATTGTGGATTCCATAGTTAGATGATCAAGCTGAAGATTCTGTGGATGTGAAAGAGACACCCGGATGCTATGTTGACTCCCAGGTACCATAAATATAAAATAAATTTATATTTACCTTTATAAAATGTAAAAATAACAGTGAAAATTATAGTTAAAACCACAGTTAAATAAGCAGATTTTAAGCTGGCACTTAAAAGTGTCAACTGAGTCTGCATCCCTTATAGGTTTAGGTGTTGAGTTCCACAGTTTAAGAGTGTGGTTAAAGAAAGCCGACCTGCCAATTTTCTTTTGAGTGAGATTGTTTAAACTTAAGACCGGTGGAAGAAGAACCTGAACAGTAAAACAAAAATGATTCAGTGAAGTACTTCGATCTTAGATCATTTAGAGCTTTACAAACAAGTAAGATAACTTTAAGAGAAATTCTAAAAGATGCACAGTATGTAGGATGGGAGTGATAAGCTCCTTCATCGTGATTTCAGTTTAAAGTCTCACAGCATTGTTCTGATTTGAGTTGAAGTTGCTTTGGAAGGCCAGTAAAAAGTGCAGTGCAGTAATTTTGTTTATTCTACATAAAGATGTGAATTAGTTTTTCAAAGTCATTAAATTGAGAAACAGGCGTGCCTTTGCATTATTACTTGTGTGTAGAAATGTTGTACTGGTCACTTTATGTGAGATTTGAAATTCAAATCTGAATCAAGGAAAACACCCAGCCATACTCGTTACTTCTGATTTTACAAAGGCAGCCAAGTTCCCAAGTTCATCAAAACGTTTATCTCCTTTGGCCTTGGGACCAATGAAAAGTGTATCCGTTTTACCTTCATGTGGTTTTTGGAAAATATTGCTCATCTATTTGTTTATTGCAGCCATACCAGAAGTTAGACAAGATGAAGTGTTATCATCAGGGTCAACCAAGATGTACAATTGAGTGTCATCAGCATAATTGTGGAAATCACGTTTCTGCTTTCTAATTATGTCACCTGAGGAGAGTATGTAAAAGGAGAAAAGGGGATCAAAATGGCTTTCCTGAGCTATGCCTAAGGATACATCTTATCTCTTAGAAAAATAGTCTCCAAGACAGACAAAAAAATTTCTCTCTGGGATGTATGAGTTAAACAAATTAAGGGCACTATCAGAGAGGCCAAATCAGTCTTCAAAGTGATTGAGGAGAATGTTGTGGAAAATTGTGTTGAAGGCAGAATTTCAAATTAGGGGAATTAGAACTGAAACCCTGTTGGCGTCATTGCTGAGAATAAAGTCACTGACAATTTTGGTAAGGGTCATCTCCACGCTGTGGTTTGCTCTAACAGCTGAATTAAACTTTCCTAGAATATTGTTCTCATTCAGAAAGTTGTTGAGTGAGTTGAAAATGACCTTCTCAAGGACCTTGCTTAAAAAGAGAATATTTGATATAGCAACATACATCAAAGTTGCTGGTGAATGCAGCAGGCCAAGCAGCATCTATAGGAAGAGGCGCAGTCGACGTTTCAGGCTGAGACCCTTCGTCATTTGATATTTGATATAGGCCTGAGTTAGCTAGTACTTCACTATAAAGGTCTGGCTTTTTAAGTAGGGTTTTGAAAGCAGCAATTTTGAAGGCATCTGGAAAAACTTCAGTTTTGTTTAACAAATTGGAAAAAAGTTGAGTCCTTAAAAGTGTGGTAGGGATGGTGTCAAAACAGCAAGGAGACTAATAACCTCTTCTGGGGTTTCCAGCTGGGTACAGGTATCAATTATAACGTTGCAATGACAGACTCTGCCATCTTCAGGGATGAAGAAGCATCTTGAAGAAATCTCTCTGCCCAAAAAATAGACAATTTTTTTTTCTTTTCCTTAACTGCTGCTTGCCCTGCTGAGTTTCTGTAGCGTTTTGTGAGTGCTGCTTTGGAAGATAAAGGAGTCATGTTGGGTCCGTTGAGGGAGCCGGAACATTGGGATGGCTGTGAAAAAGAACTGGTGGATGGTGTGGAAGAAGTAGTTAGAGAAGGATCATACACACCATTGATTGGAAATAGTCAGACATGTTATGCACAAGATTAGTTCAGGGAGCCATGGATTTGTTGTTGCCATTATTACAGGACGAGAAAAATGCCTGATTTTGTTGCTCAAGAGCATGTATTAGCACAAAGTTTTTGCCACAAGAAGTAGCATAGGTTGGTATGAAGGTTGATAGTAATAGTTTACAATTTGTCAAGACAGAAGTAAACATTATAAGCAAAGCCTGTAGGTAGCAGAAGGAAGGTCATTCCTAGGGATGATACTTTGTTCCATCTACACCTTGCATTGGTGTTTACTTCATTACATCTCCTACTGAATGTGAAGTGGATCAAGAGGCAACAATGCACATTTGATTAATACAAGGAAAGTTTAGTAGGTAAAACTCTCTTTGCTCATTATATTTTTTCAACTTCATTTTGGCATATGAGGTGGCAAGCTATGTTGTAGTAATCATAAATTGTGTGGATGTAAATAAGCAAAATTGAATAGTTTTGCTACCTTTTTAGTATATTGTACATTGAGAAATGTGGTTGACCAATAGTATGGTAGTTTTGTGGGACTGAATAGTAGCCACTCAAAGTGGGTTGAAATGAAACTCATGCATTCACAGACTGTTGTTGCTATTTACAATAGATGAGTATGTGGATGTCGTGGTTTTAACTGAAGAGCTTGTTTCAGACATTTCCTAGTTTTGATCTACTTTGCAAACTTTATGAAAGAAAATAAATACCAATATGCTTTTGTTTCTTAACATCATCCAACTTTGTATGAAGCAAACTGAATTGTCCTCCACTGCAGAGGATTCTACTACTCTCTGAGGGAATAGCTTCAGTTACGAATAATCAATCCCTTATTTTGTAGCTATGTTCTCTTGCTTGAAAAGAGCTCAACATCTCCCTTGTCAAGCCTCCTTGGTATTGTTATATGTTTGAATAAGATCACTCCCACACGGCCATTCTTCAAGTCCAAGTGTACAGACCTAAACAGTCACCCCACTTTTTTAAAGAAGCATACCCTCATCCTAGGAATTAGTCTAGTGAATCTCCTTTGGACTGCCTCCAATGCTACTGTACAATTGCACAAAATCTTCCTATTCTTTAGTTCCAAACCTTTGGAATAAAGGCTAACTTGTCATGTTCCTTCTTAACTACCTGTTGGGCCTGTCTGCTAATATCTTGTGATTCATGCACCTGAAAACCTAATTCTCTCTGAATTACATGTCA
Organism: Mobula hypostoma; assembly: GCF_963921235.1. Lineage (NCBI taxonomy): Eukaryota > Metazoa > Chordata > Chondrichthyes > Myliobatiformes > Myliobatidae > Mobula > Mobula hypostoma. The sequence goes on from NC_086098.1 coordinate 198,417,308, forward strand.
TATGATCTAAATGCACACTATCCATTTAGAGAATAATCTATAGTTTGATTTGTTTTACCACACTGTATGTCCTAAATGGACACTTACTTTATTGCAGTAGGCCTTTCTGGCCCTTTGAGCCATGCAGCCAGCAACCTCGACTTAACCCTAGTCTAATTATAGGATAATTTACATTGACCAATTAACCTACCAACCGGTACTTCTTTGGGCTGTGGGAGGAAACCGGAGCACCCGGAAGAAACGCTTACATTCACTGGGAGAACGTACAAACTCCTTACAGGCAGTGGTGGGAGTTGAGCCTATGTCACTGGCATTGTAAAATGTTGTGCTAACCACTATGCTACCTTTCCCTCCCAAGAGACTTCCACGTGAAAATGTCAGCTTTCTTCTTCCAAATGTTGATATCTCTATTGTTTATTTCTAGCATTTTCTGCTCTTTAAGTTTCTAAAAATTAAGTTATCAGTATCTTAATTTGTCTAAGCTATGCAGATGTTATTGGGAATGCCAGCATTTATTGTCTATCCCTTACTTACCTCTAAATTAAGGTGGATTTGAGAATCACAAACTAGAGAAAATCTGCAGATATTGGAAATCTGAGCAATGCACACAAAATGCTGGAGGAACTCAGCAGGCCAGGCAGTATCGATGGAAAAAGTACAGTCAACGTTTTGGGCTGAAACCCTTCACCTGTCACCTGGTGGTTCTCTCTCCCCACTCCCCACTTTTTAAATCTACTCCTCATCTTTTCTTTTCCAGTTCCTGCCAAAGGGTTTCGGCCTGAAACATCAACTGTACTTTTTTCATAGATGCTGCCTGGCCTGCTGAGTTCCTTCAGCATTTTGTGTGTGTTGTTTGGATTTGAGAGTCTGCAACCTTAGTGAACTAATTCCATTTTTATAACAATCCACTTGTTACTGAGACTAACCTTGTTTTTAAATATCAGATTTATTGAATTACTTGAATTTAATTTCCTGAGCACCACGATAGAATTTGAGTGTGTGTCTCTGGGTCAATGGCACAGAAATCTGGCTACAATTACAGTGATGTAAACAATGTGCTACCTTGCCTAACATTGCTAATAATTAATTGATATTCAAGATTGTAGCTGATTATTTAAGCCAATAGAGTGAGATTATAGTTGTATAAGCAGTGTTAAATTAATGTAAATAATGCTTCTCCACCTCTTCCTGTCTTCCCTAGTTTGATCTCATTTTACTCCTGTTTTAACTTCTCATTCCTTGATCTCTTCATGAAAAATACATCTAAAATTAGGAAACTGAACATCATGTGAGGTTTACTATATAACTTAGAATGAATAATAATATTATAACAGATGAATAATTTATACTTAAACTGAATATTTCAGCATGAAATTTGTTTCACTGAAATAATTATTTAGGCAGCAGAGAAGCAGAAAAATTAAAAGCAGTACTTCTGTGCTAAGAATGTAAAAATGTGAATGGAATGAATAGTAGACCATTTGGCCTCTTCTACGTGCTTTGATAGTCAATAAGATTATGGCTGATATTTTACTTCAGTGCCATTTTCTCAAGCAAATACATATCCCTTCAGCTACATAGTTTCTACAAATCTATTAATCTGTGTTTTGAATGTGGTTGATAACCGTGTCTTCCCAACCCTCTTGGATAAAATAAAAGGTCGCTATTCCCTAGAGGAAGTTTCTTCTCAGTTCTCTCTGTGGTTGACAATTTATTCTCAGACTGGTCCCTAGTTCTTTCACCCCACCTAGAGAAAACATCAGCCCTATATCTACCCTGTCAAACTTCTTAAAAATAATTGTATACATTTTAATGGAATCACCTCTCATCATTCTAGACTCAAGTATAAGCCAAGTCTTAAATATTCCTCAAACATCTAATTTACCATTCAATTTCACAGTCATCTTGCATTATTGCACCTCTCCTAACCAAATATATGTAGCTCTGTTGATAACTAATTTTAAATTCCCTTAGATCCTTTAATCAATTTGCAGTTGTCACGATATCATTCTGTTCAAAAACTAGGACAAATATTGCCCAGAAAGTTGAGGATATCATGATACTAAGCCAGTCCCATGAACCCAGATGGGGCTCAGAAGTTTCTTTATCTTTTCAGAAAATGATCACAATTTGTAGTTACCTTGGTATGGATGTTGAAACCAATTACATCTATCAGATCCAGTTAGTGTTGAGTTACATTCAGCAGTCTGTCCCGGTCATGTATGCTGTATTAATTTCCCACCCATACATCATTCCAAATTTACTGCAACAACGTCTTTCTATTCCTTCAATCTTCAAGTACGTCTTTCCCTGTCATGTATCTATACTACTTGTCTCACTTTCTCCTTGTAATATTACAGTCTCTTCTTGCAAGGCTGATTCCCCCCGAATTTGCAATTAAATTTATTAGTAATTTTCTACATTTATGCCCTTCCCCCACCCCAGTTTTGAATTCTTTCTCTGTTTCTGGGGATAGATGGCAGAAGCTGGGATTGTACTTTGAGAAAGTTGGAAGTTAAGAGATAGAAAAATTCAGAAGCAGGTCATTCAACATGATAAATAATGAGAAATTATTTCTGTTGACTATAGGCTTGGTAATCAGAAAACAAATTCAAGATGATTGGCATAATACAAGGATGACGTGGTGAGTAGTCGTGATGTGAATTTCATTCCCTAGAAGGGTAGAGTGAATGTAGAATGGTGGTCTTGGACTAACCAAGCTGAGGTCCAGATCACCTTGGCAATAATGGGAAAGTTGAAAGGATGGTAGTGGCCTGGTTTCCTCCTCTCCTTTAGAATTGCAGGAATAAGTTTGGACAATGTAATTATGAGATATGAGATTTGTATTTGATTTGTGGGAAGTGTAATAGAAAAGGTTGAACTCAGTACTGTTCCAGCTCATGATTGTCTTGATGAGAGTTCCATCAACTGAAGAAACAGAATTTAATAACTGGAAGTAGATACCACATTAGAGGATATGGGTAAATTATTTCAAGAACAGCATTAGCTTGAACGATAAAAAGAGTTTTATTTCTTTTTAAACAATCCAATGTTATCAGTGCCTTGTTTTTAAGAAAGCAATACATCCCAAAAGAAGGACAAACTAGCTCTTGTATTTAAAAAAATTGTAAGACACTTGAGGAAAAACACACACAGAAAAGAATTGAGGCAGGGGATTATTATGGATTACACTTACAGAGATGTCTTCCATACGATTATACTGCAGAGGATTGTGGGTGCAGTTCAGTACAACATGAAAACCACCCTCTCCTCCATGAACTTTGCCTACATATCTTGCTGCTTCAGTAAAGCAGCCAATGACCTCACCCACCACACCCCAGACTTCCTCTCTTCTCCCCACTCCCATCAGGCAGAAGACACAAAATCTGACAGAATGTACCACCAGGCTCAAGGACAGCTTCAATGTCACAGTTTGAAGACCATCAAATAGACCTCTTATACGTGAAGCTGGACTTTTGACCCAAGAATCTACCTTGCTGTTGCCTTATACCTTAACGACTGCCTGCATTGTCTGTAACTGTAACATTATATTTTGCATTTTGTTATTGCTTCCCCTTATACTACATCAAAGTACTGATGGGATGAAATGATTGTATGGAAGACATCCAAAACAAAGTTTTTCACTGTACCTCAGTATCTGTGACAATAATAAACCAATTTACCAATTCATGTTATTTGTTCTCAAGTTCAGAATATTTAATTGTTCTTTTCAGTTATTGTGTTTAATCAGAATTCTCGTGAGTACAAAGGATAATATGCAGCTTTTCCTTGAGAAATCAAGCTAAATTTAAACAAGATCTAACACCTTTATCAAAGAATAGTTCAAAATTTCTGGGCCATTAATTTAGCATCATGGATTATACTCCAGTGTGGCTTTTAACTGTTGGCATTGTGGTATTTCAAGCAATTTTATTGTAGTTATTATAAGGTTGTTTTTAAATGAGCTCAAACTGCAAAAAGGTTGGAAGGATATGCTGCACTGTCACACTTGCCTTTTCTTGAGAGCTGTTTGACCAAGGACCATCACTTCACTTAGACATATATTTTTTAAAAATCTCATGGCAGAAAAGATGACCACATTTGAGACTGTGTAGGTATTTAAAGTTGCCTTTTGTTGAGGACATGTTAAATCTTTTGTAGATAGGGAAAGTTGGTGAATGGTTATTAGTTGTGGAGAGGGCCATCCTTACTTCACTCTAACCTGTGCTCACACTCCTATCCACACAAGGAGCACATGATAAATAGCAATGATACCAATGCAGTGCAAGTGTGTGTTTGATAAGAAACAAAATTTGCAGGGCATCCCCTGACAGAACCATTGTTTTTTGAGACTAAAAGTAATGATCTGTTGGACATGATGTAAATAATGAATAACAATTCAAATATTTCATTATGATGAAGAGGAATGACTATGATAAGGCAGTTTATTTCCCAAATGATGTTTTAATAAGGTTTTCCAATGGTATATTTAAGAAGCTTTGCAAATAAGGAACAGTGTATGTACAGGCTTAAGATCAGAATGAAATTTCAAACTTAGTAACATATTGAATCATGTACATTTTCAAAAAAATTCCAAAAATAAAACCAATTAAATAAAATGCATCAAAATGGGGTCCAGTGTTTAATTCTGTAGAATAAATATAAAATATCTACACGTAGACACATAATGCTGATGAACTTGCAGAGTAGTTTTGTAATTTTCTTAGCAAATAAGAAGTGTTTCATGGGCTGACGAACCTGAGATTGACCTTCTTCTTCACCATTCTCAGGTTAGACAGTCCTTGAGGCACGTCTCCACATTTTCACATCTTGCTGTTCAATGTTCCTTTGATCCTGCTGGTAATTCATTACACACTGTCTTTTGTTCAGACGTTTAAACCTTCAAAATTGTCAAGTATTGGAGATGCTCTTTCAGGCTAGAATATTATGTAATAAATGGAAATGTTCACCCAAAGATATTTTCACATATAAGTAACCTTTCCAAATCCACATCAGCTTTGTAATTGGTTTTGTAACTGGAAAATGCTTTACAATATCTGAGAATATTGATTTAAAAAATATGCATTGTAACATTTTTTGAAATGTTTTTTCAAACCATCAAGATGGAATCTCATCGCTGTTTAGAATCTTGCCACCAAATATTGCTGGCATTATGTAAAAAAGAAAGCATCAGTTTAATTCACTTAGTTTGATGTCTTTATCTGGCAATGTTAGTTTAGACAAGAAGTTGCTGCTAGTAGTAACAAACAAGTATGGAAAATGTTTTTATTTAAGCTATTAACGATATAAAATCTATTTGCAAGGGTATTTGCACAAAATAATAAGTTATTGAAGTGAATCAGTCTGGATCTATAAAGGGGACCTTAATCTAATTGAGTTTTTGCAGACATCTCCACTGCAGAACCTGGAGTAAGTAGGGAGGCGATTGATTCTGAAGAGGTGTAGCAATGCCTGACGGAAGCACATCTCTCTATACCTACATTAAGGGTACAGGGTAGTCATCCAGTAAGAAATACTTATGCTTCAGAGACCTCCAGAAACGACCAAATATGTAATACTCCATTTGCTTTTGAGAACATTGAGGCTTTGTGAAATATACTTGTGAATGTGTATGACAGAGATGAAGACGTAGATGTATAGATAACCCTAACTAATATTACCTTTTATGATTTTTGATTATCCTCAGAGCTATAATACACACAATACTGTCAGAAAATCAGCTCCAAGTAGAGAACAACAGGAGCGAAGATTCTAAATAGATTTTAGTTTTGCCTGTTTGCAATGTACTCTAAAATGGGTACCAATTCCCCCTAGAGCTTTCTTGTGACTTGAAACCTTATTAAAGTGTATCTTATTATAACTACAGAAATTATATTAGACCATGTGGAATGTAATTCAAAATTATGATTAACAATAAATGCACTGCTGGGGCAGTGCAAAACTTAGTTTTTGGATAACGGGGAAGATACAGTCATAATTTACTTCCTGAGAAAACTAAAGAAACTTGGCCTATCCCCTGAAACCCTCACTAATTTTTATAGATGCAGCGTAGAAAGCATTCTTCTAGGATGCATCACAACCTGGTATGGAAGTTGTCCTGTCCAAGACTGGAAGAAGCTGCAGAAGATCGTGAACACGGTGAAGCACATCACACAAACCAATCTTCCGTCCTTGGACTCACTTTACACCATACGCTGTCGGAGCAGTGTTGCCAGGATAATCAAGGACATGACCCACCCAGCCAACACATTTTTCGTCCCTCTTCCCTCCGGGAGAAGGCTCAGGAGCTTGAAAACTCGTACTGCCAGATTTGGGAACAGCTTCTTTCCAACTGTAAAAAGACTGCTAAATGGATCCTGACCCGGATCTGGGCCGTACCCTCCAAACATCCGGACCTGCCTCTCGGTTTTTTGCACTACCATAGTTTCCATTTTTCTATTTTCTATTTATGATTTATAATTTAATTTTTAAAATATTTATTGATTTGTAATCCAGAGAGCGGGAAGCGCAGAATCAAATATCGCTGTGATGATTGTACGTTCTAGTATCAATTGTTTGGTGACAATAAAGTATAATTGTTTATGAATGATGAAGTTTTTATTTTTAAAAAAACTAAGCACTTAGCCAGGTGGACACTGTAGTTAGGAAGGTGGATGAGTGAGATGAGGCCTGCCATTAGGGATGCTCATTCATCAGAAGTTGTCCTCAAGGTTCAAAGTACATTTATTATCAAAGTATATATACAGTATACAACATTGAAATTTAGCAGACCACCACAAAACAAGAAATACCATAGAATCCATTTAAAGAAAAACCCCACACAAGACCATGATAAATGATAGGGAAAAAAGTGAACAAATTAGATAGAATATTAAACATTAAACCGTAAAGACCCCAGAAGCAAGTCCACAGCCACAGACTTGTGAGATTGGTAGTAGATTGTCCCTTTGAAAGGTGATGCATTTACGTTTGGGTTCAGCCATAGCATAGAGGAGTAATCCTTCAAGCTCAATTTGAGCACATCACCACAAAATAAAGATTACTTTTGGCCATTTAAAATTCCCTTGTCAAAAATTCTGCTCAGCCACCAGCAATTAATTTACCAGTCTGTTTGTAGGGATGAGGTAAAATACCAATCCTACAGAGTCTTTAACAGAAGAGTACTTTGTTTGAAATCTGAGGTAACCTTATTGATCTGATATTTTTTAAGCCATAAGAAAGTTTCTCCACCTTGGCAGAATATAACATGATTTCCTTTGGACAACTATCTTAGTGTCACAATTTTTCACCAAGGTTATTAATAACGAAATAGGAATAGACACATATTCTAGTCTGTTAATGATGTTCTCTTGGGTAGTATAGCTAGGGAGAGGGAGTTGCAATATGGAACTGACAGAACAATGGCAGGTAGAGTCCAGATTGAGGAAATATTAGATCATCCAATTTAGATCTGTGAAATGTGAATTGCATTTTTTTTTTGCCAATGAAAGAACTGTGGAGAAAATGGACTTGGATAATTTAAAGATAGTGTCATAGCAATGCAGCTCAGAAACAGGCCCTTCAATTTAACTGGTCCATGCCAACCACAGCAACCTCCCTGCTTGTCCCAGTTGCCAGGTTTGGCCCATAGCTCTCCAAACCCTTCTGTTCCGTGAATCAACCAAAATACCTCTTGGTACAAAGGTATAGAAAGTACTCAATAAGAAATATTGTCTTTAATCTTTAAAAAATCTGGAATTTATAAATAAGAAACTTTTTTTTTGTTGTACAGAACCTTGTACAGCTTAAATCCAGAGTACAGATTTCAGTTTTGGGTAATATGTTGCAGCAAAGTTATAGTGACCCAGCTTTGAATCCATCCTGGGTGCTGTCTGTGTGGAACTATTTCCTCTATTGCAAAAATCTAGAATGTAATCTTAAAATTAAAACTCGGCCATTTGGGACCCAATGAAGAAACAATATTTCACAAAGCTGTAATGAAAATCTGGGACAGACCCCCTCCCCCAAGGAGATATTGACTGTGATTTGATTGAATTTGGAAGATATTGTGGTCACATAATGATATGATCTAATGAATGTCAGTTTGCTTCAGGGGCTGAATGACCTAATTCCTTTGAATAGAAATGTCATAAAGCTGCACGTATTGTTTTTGAGTTATTCTCAGCAATTATTGTAAAGTAATTTGCATCAAAGCATAAATTTTTCAAACTTGCATTTCTAGCACTCGGCCTATTAAGATGTCTATTTAGAATTGCTCCAAATAGCACGATATTTTATCCCTTTAAAAACTATGGTCAAACAACCACATGGGCCCACTGTCCGACACAGGTGTTGCCTTGGCTGACAAAGATACTTGTTTTTGGAATTGCAGTTATTAGAATTAGAATTTGATATCACTTGATGTTACCGAGTGAAATCTAATCTTAAATAATCAGGTTTAGAAATTAAATTTATTTATTTTGAGTGTTCAAATGTATAGTGAGAAGGCCATGAAATGGATGTTCATATTTCAATGTTAGCTGTATTTTAAATCAGTGAATATTGTGTATTGTAGGAAATACAAGAAGAAGTAATTAAAATACAATATTTGTGCCATAAGATTAGCTGTGATATAATGATGGAACCAGATCTATGGTTAAGATGAGAAAATAATTTGTATTAGAATGCACAGGAACTGTTTCATGTAACACAGTTTAATTCACTGACAGTAGATACACTATCTAAATTAAATTTCATACACTTCTGGAGGGTTGCATTTGTGTAAGGATGGAATGGATTGAAACCAAGTTGAGCTATCAGGGATAACTTATGCAAAATGCATAACATCTCTTTTATCTTAATTCCACTGTTATGAAATTCTGTGAGGAACTGCCACAATGTATGAACTGTCTACAGGCAGATCATTCTTAATGTTAAAATCAGCATTGAAAGCTACATCATCAAAGACATGTTCAGAAACATAGAATATTGGAAGCATTTAGCAATTCAGGCATAAGACCTGTGGAAAGACAGGAAAAGTCAACAGTTCAGGCATTGCCTTTTATCAGAACCAGAACAAAATAATGACTTATAAGGAGGAACAACATAAAGGAAAGCATTCCCAAAAAAAGACACAGTAACAAATTATAAAAATCAAACTATTAAATGAACTTGTGAAATGTAGGTTGTGGATATATTTCTAGCATTTTAATTTACTGAGCTGAGCAGAAACATGAGTATGAAATAGAAAAAAGAAATACACGCCGAACAAGGGAATGTGCAGCTGGTTTAAGTGGCCTATTCAAATTTGAGAGGAAATTGCAACCACAGCAAAGGGACCATGTACTAAAGGTCCAGGTGGTCATAAAGGCACGTCTACATTAATCTTGTGATAACACTATTAACAGAAATTCTAAAGGCATCTTACTGCAATCTGCCAACACCTGCAAATAAAATGGAATTACGCATGACATTCAAAGGCTTTCGTAAAAAGCACAAAGTCAATTTAATCAAGAAATTCTGGTCAATTTTCGTTATTTTAAACAATCAATATCTATGCAAAATAGTCCAGAAATGTGCAAAGTTGAACGGGCAATATTGAATTCTTAATGTTTTGCAATTGACTGTAAAACTGCATGCATGAACTGATTTGTATTAAATACAAATCTGATAATCAATTCGGTTTTTAAACAAAATAATTAAAGGAGGAGGAAAAAGCACCAGGACATTACTTCACTAAATTATCCACAGTATGGGTTTGAACCACAATGACCTGATGGCTGTTATGACCTCTTATCTCTTTTCAGGTTGCTGTATGTCAGTGATATAATTCATAGACTTAACATTTTTATAATGTACACTAATGGTACTCCATCATAGCTTTTTCAATCCATCTGCCATCTCAGTTTTCAGACATCTTATCCAACTTTCAATACTAGGTAAGAAGTAAAAGCAAAAAGTGCTGGAAACAAGTAGCCAGACATGCAACATCAGTTATCATTTCAGATCCAGGTTTCTTCAGTGGAACTGGGAAAGAGAAAAATTCTCAACTCGTGTTTCTTGCTATTTTCTCTTTCCCAGTTCTGATGAAGGGTTCTGCAGCTGAAATGTCAACTGTTTCTCTTTCCACAGCTGCTGCCTGACCAGTGGAGTGTTACCAACATTTTTTGATTTTATTTCAGATTTTCAGCGACTGCAGTTTTATTGTTTTTGATTTTGATTACCAGATAGGAAGCCTCACCTGATACCGGGAACGCAGAAGTTAGTGCAATTGCTCCCCACTGCAAATTTGAATCCCCTACTTCATTTCACACCTTTGCTGGCACCAGACTATTCATATTCTTGTGTCTGATTTGATTACAGGATGAGCTTCACACTATGTATTCAAAAACAGTCCACTCATTCCCACCTCCACGGCTGTGCCTTTACCTCGGAAAAGAGTAAGCATCAGGATTGAGAAAAAAAGACCCTTCATCAGGATTGGGGGGAAAAAGAATGACAAATTAGAGCAAGAATGTGGGGGGAGGGGGAGGAAGAAGTGCATGGTGGTAGATGATGGGTAAAATCGGGAGAGGGAGTGTGGTAGTTGGAGAGGGGAAGTAAAGAGCTGGGAAGTTGATAGCTGAAAGAGATGAAGGGGAAATCTGATGGGAGAGGGTAGAAGACCACGGAAGAAAAGGAAGAGGGAGGAGCATCAGAGAGAGGCGATGGGCAGGTAAGAAGATAAGGAGAGAGAGGGAAAGAGGAATAGTAATGGTACAGTGGGGGATGCAATCCTGGAAGTTTGAGAAATCGATGCTTATGCCATCAGGGTGGACGCTACCCAGACAGAATATAAGGTGTTGCTCCTCCAACCTGAGTGTGGCCTCAACACAGCAGTAGATGAAGCCATGGACTGACATGTCGGAATGAGAAGTAGAATTGAAATGGGTGGCCTCTGGGAGATCCCATTTTGCCTGGGGGATGAGCGTAGGTGTTTAGCAAAGTGGTCTCCCAATCCACGTCCAGTCGCTCCAATATACAGGAGGCCACACTGGGAGAACCAGATACAGTAGATGACCCCAGCAGATTCACAGGCGAAGTATCGCCTCACCTGGAAGAAGCATTTGGCACCCTGAGTGGGAGTGAGGGAGGAGTTGTAAGAACAGGTGTAGTACTTGTCCTGCTTGCGCATTTAAGTACCAGGACGGAGATCAGTGAGGAGGGATGAATGGACAAGGGAGCCGCGCAGGAGCAACTCCTGTGGAAAGCGAAAGTGGGGGGGGGAGGGGGAGGGATAGGTGTGCCAGGTGGTAGGATTGCTTTGGAGACGATGGGAGATATGGAGAACCATGTGCTAGATGCAGAGGCTACTGGGGTGGTAAGTGAGTACAAAAGAAATCCTATACTTGGGGGGTCAGGAAGATGGGGTGAGGGCAGACATGCGCGAAATGGAAGAGACGCGGGAGAGGGCAGCATTGATGCTGGAGGATAGAAAGCCCCATTCTTTGAAGAAGAAGGGCATCTCATTGGTTCTGAAATGAAAAGCCTCATCCTGAGAGTAGATGTGGCGAAGACAGACAAAATGAATGAAGTGCATGGCAGAAGGAGAAGGGGAATGGGATGGCCTGTTGAGTTCCTCCAGCACTCTGTCTGTGTTGCTTTGATTTTCAGCATCAGCAGATTGTCTTGTTCTTTTGCCCTAATCTTTTTTGGTACAGTTTCCCTGATGCTGAAATTCTTATCCATACTCCTGGTAACTTCCACACAAAATGCTGGAGGAATTCAGCAGGCCAGGCAGTATCCATGGAAAAGAGCAGTCAACGTTTCCTTCTGAGACCCTTCAACAGTTACCCTCCTGTTAACTTGTCCACTACATTGTACTCCCTGACTGTTTTCCCTTGTTTTCCATTTTCAATAAACTTGGGCAGAAGTTTTGCAGAAAACCCTGTCAATACTCGGCATGAGTTCCAGGCATCCTTCACATGTGTTTGCTATTGCATAGTGGATTTTATTTGAGCGATCTTTCGGTTTTAAAATTCTCATTCTTGTTTACAAATTCCTCAATGTTCTTTCTTTCCTTCAAATCAACACCTCTGCAAGACAAATCCATTCCTCCAATTCTGCCTGTTGAATATCACTAAGTTTAGTTGTTTGCTCTTGAGCAAAGATCTTATGTGATGGAGATCTCACCCTAAAACATTCAGCCTCTATGTCTATGCCTTACTTTGGATCCTCCAAGATTGTCTCCTTGACTAATGTTTTGTTATGTGGCCCAGTATTTAAATTTTGTTTCATAACACTTCATGAAGAACCTTGCAATGTTTGATATTTATGTGTATATCTTTTTGTGTATAGTAAAGTTCTTAAATTAAAGTTATTTTAGTTAAATTAGTGACAAACATGAATGAAACAATATTTTACCAGGATTGATTTTATCACAACAATCAATTAAACACATCTGAAATAAATTAATGTGTGGTGGAAAATATTGAAAAAGACATTGAAACTGAGGCAAATGGTGGTACCAGACCATCAGAGGACAGTTCAGCAGAGATCCTGCGTCTCTGTGTTTAACTCAATTTCACTAGATATGTCAACTCACAATGCATTGGACTCAGCCTGCCAACTAATTTGACGCTAATTCACTGGCTGTAGTTGGCTGCTTTGAAGATGATGTTAAAACATAGTTATGTAGTTGGGAAATGAGATTTAACAATCATTTTGGAACATTTCAAGAAGGCTTCACAAAAGGGTAGTTTCAGCTTTGAATTATCTGTACAAGGTATTTAAGTATCATGAGTTCTTGAATAATTCCATGGTTTCTAGAATTGTTCTCACAGACTGGAAGATAACAAATGGAAATCCACCATTTAAAAAGAGACTGAGCAGGAAAATAGTGAATTACAGTTAAACAAGACTAACATCAGTCTAAAGGAAAATGCTAGAATTGATTATTAATAAAGAGGTAAAAGGGAACTTTGGGAAATAATAGTAAGTGGATCAGCTAGAGTCAGCAAGGTTTTATGAAAGAAACCATGTTTGAATGGAACGCTTTTAATGTGCACGCAGTACATTACCATACATGGATATCAACCCCAAGGCCAGAAAGGGTTCATCAGATTACGTTAACTGCTCCACAACTTGAAGATGCGAACACTGTAAATTATGCAGGCATTAAGACTTACCTGTGCATTCTCTCAAACAATATCAGCAATACTTCTCAGAGGTTTTATGTGGAAATTGCAGAGTCTTTTGAGTTGCAAACTAGCAAAGGGGAAATCAGTATGAAATTTTTGAAACTTCAGAAGACCCTCTACAAAATTCTACACCAACATATTAACACATTGGCCAGGATTGAGGATAAACTGGAAACAGAAGGAAAATTAGATCATTTTTGGCTTGAAAACTTTATGCAGTGGGATGCTGCAGCTTTAGCTTGGAGGTCTCCAACTGGTACAATCTGGATGAGGGTGATCAAGTGTAATGTATCCAAATTTGCAGATGAAACAAAGTTGGGTGATGGAGTAGGTTGTGACAAGGATGAAGAGAAACTAAAGGGGATAAAGGGAAGGATAAGTGAAGGAAAAGGACGTTATAAATGGAAAATAGATGAAATCATTCGGTTTCATTTTAATAATGAGAGAATGAAAGAGGAGCTTGTGTGTTCTGGTACAGAAATCACTGAAAGGTGATATGTGCCTATAGCAAACATTTAGGGTGACACGCACATGGACTTTTAATGCAGGAGGATGCAGAAATTATGAGTAAAGATCTTATATTGAAATTTCTTTTCAAACCTTGGTGAGAGCACATCTAGAATATTGTGTAAAGATCTTGACTATCTACCAAAGGAAAGATATACTTGTGATAGAGGAAGTAAAATGAAGATTCATTAGATTTATAGCATGTGGTGATTTATCCCCTGTAGACATATTAATCAGTGCTTATGCTGTCTAAACTTTAGAGGAAAGAGAGGGAATAGAACATAGAAATTTACAGCACATTACAGGCCTTTCGGCCCACAATGTTGTGCCGACCATGTAATCTACTCCAGAAACTGCCAAGAATTTCCCTAGCACATAGCCCTCTATTTTTCTAAGCTCCATGTACCTATCTAAGAGGCTCTTAAAAGACCCTATTGTATCCAATTCCTCCACCGCCGCCAGCAGTGCATTCCACGCACCCAGCACTGTCTGTGTGAAAAACTTACTCCTGATATCCCCTCGGTACCTATTTCCAAGCACCTTAAAACTATGCCCCCTCGTGTTAGCCATTTCAGCTCTGGGATGAAGTCTCTGGCTATCCATATGATCAATGCCCCTCATCATCTTATACACCTCTATCAGGTCACCTCTCATCTTCCATCACTCCAAGGAGAAAAGGCCAAGTTCACTCAGCCTATTCTCATAAGGTATGCCTTCCAATCCTGGCAACATCCTTGTAAATCTCCTCTGCAGTCTCTCTAGAGTATCCACTTATTGTATCTCATTGAAACAAACAAAATTCTTATTGGGCTTGACAAAGATGATGCAAGGGTGTTGTTTCCCTGGCTCAGCTGTCAAGAATCAAGTATCACAGCCTTAAAATAACAGATTCACAATTCAAGACTGAACTGAGAAGAATTTTAAGTCCTGAGAGTAGTGAATATTTGGAGATCTCCATAGAAGAGACTCAGTCACTGACCATATTCAAGAAAGAGATTTTAAATATTGAGTGAATGAAGGGTTATTATGAAGTAAGTGCAAGAAAGTGATGCTGCATTAACAGATTGACTAGGATCCTATTGAACAGCATGGCAAATAATTACTTATAACACGTGGAACCTCTTCTGCCCATCAAGACCACATGGCATTATGCAAAGCAAATGTTATCAGTCCCCTTCCTCTTCCTCTTGTATCCCCATAATCCTGCAATTAATTCTCTCCACTTGCGCCTCAATTTCCCTTGTTGCTACACCAGAGGTGATTTTATAGTGGTCATTAAGGATGTGGAGGGAAAGAACGGGAACACTCACAAAACAAAGTGGATGTACAAAATCCACATAAATGGCACCCAAGGCAGTGTCTCTGGAGGCAACAATACTAAATGCTGCACTATTCTGCCGCCCTCATATGACAGCAGGCCTTGGCCTTCAATACTTGCTCTGTTTCTTATCCTCCTGGAAATACAAACCTTATTAAAACTGCCTAGTTTGGTCACTGATGCAACAGAAGAACCAAAGCATGTACAATGTGCAAATGAAACTCCAAGCTCCCTAAACTTTTTCCCACAAAAATGGGAGCATGTTTCACCACCTCAGGGTGTTCCAAACCCCTTGGCACCGAAATATTTTTGAAAAGCACTCACTCTAGAATTTAAGTAGTCGCAGGGAGTGTGTAGGAGTACTTACAATATTAAAGGAACTAAGGAAATATAAGTTTTTCTCGTGACAACATTGCTGTGGTCACCTTATGATAAGAATATTTATTCAACTGGTGGTGATCTAAGCTCTGAATCAAACTGCCTTATTGAAGCTTGTTGAGGGATAATTGTACTGTCAGAAGTAGTGTCTGAATCTTTATCTTTTATATTATCCAAAAAAAGCACCTTAAATATTGAGCTTTTAAAGACTGTTGTGCAATAAAAATGGATAAATCCAGTGGGACTACAATGTATGTAGAATGACTCAGTCACTGCATTGAATATTCTGTCTTGCAGATGGCAGGGTTCAACCTATGCCAACTACCATTCTACAGTGCTTTGGTAAGATTAGACCTAGAGGACCGTGCTTTTCTTGGTCTCATTACCCAAGACAGGATATATTTGGAGTAGAGAGTGTATTGAAGGTTTACCAAACTCTTTCCTGGCAAACAGAAAACACCGGTACAAAATGTGAGGTCGGAGCTGGAGTGAGCCAGATGGCCTTTTAAGCCTGTTCTACCATTCAACACAATCATGGCAGATCCTTTATCTCAATCAAGTATTCGGACTCTTTCCTCCCCTCCCCCCCCCATACACATACCACTTAACCTTTGTATCTCGAAAAATATCTATCTCCTCTTTAATTATACCTAGTGGAGACTTTGCTACCACCATCTTCTATGCTAGAGATTTGCATGAATTCATCGTGACATTGAGAGAAGACATTTTTTTCATGTCATTTTCTTAAATGTCTTGCCCTGTAGCCTGAGACTGTAATCGCTGTTTTGAGATACGCAAAATTTTATGCATTTCAATAAGGTCTCTTCTCATTCTTCTAAACTCACATGAATACAGGCCTCTGCTTCCCCCTTGTACAACTGCCTTGCCATCCTGGGAATCAGTCAGTCAGGTGTATCCTTTCTTCACTTTCCCTTAATGCAGTATATTTAAACTTGTACCCCATACTCCTTGCCCGATCTTACCAACAAGCACTCTGCTGGAGAAGCTCAATGGGTCAAGTGGGATCTGCTGGTGGGGCGAATTGAGGAAGTGTCAATTTTTCTGGTTGAAACCCTGCATCACGATAATGAGCGTGGTTTGAACATTGCTCTCACTACATTTTGAATATTTGTCTCTACTGAGTCACTCTATGTACGTTTAACCTCCACTGCATTTCACGACAGTTAGGAAACATGAAATGGTTCGCTGATGTATCTCTGCAGTGGGTAGTCATTCAAAATGAAAAAAATCGTAGCTTGCCCAATGCTCACACCATAAAAAAAGTTTCTCTCTCAATATATTTAACCCATTTTATGTTTATATCTCCATTAATACTGCAACTTACTTTAACCTGCACCATGAATAATTAAAGCAAATTAAACAAAATGGATATTTTTCATTTTGCTCATACATGTTGTTCATTTCCTCATTGTTGCATGGAGATAAAGAACTTACTGACAGTTTACCTTGTTATTTTAATTAATGTATGTGGCTTTACTTTAAATCACAAAAATGCAACATTTGTCACAGTAATAAAACAGCAATGTTTATTGCTAATTCACTCCCACTCAGTCTGAAAATAATCTGGCCATCCTTAAAGGTTTTACTCTTAATGCATGTAACATAATAGAGAGGGGTTTTGGAAGTGGATATTGGTTATTTAGACCAAATAAGAAAGTTCCAGAAAACAAATTATTTTATAGTTGTTGTAGAATTTGTCTAAAGGCAAGCAAGAACAGATGATAAATGACAACCTTCCCAGCAATATCCACGCTATATGAACAAATATAGAAAGAAAAGTTGAATAGTTAACAATATTTTAAACCAAGCAGCTCTATAATAATCTCCAGAATTCTGGGTCTGCAAATATCCACAGCATAATTATCAGAAGTTCCAAAGTTTGACAAATTACCACTGCGTAATATTTAGAGCTTAAGTTTAATTAATATTATCATTATGACTAAAAGAAAATGTGCTAATGACTTTAATTCATCTTTCATAATGTTAAAACTGCACAGCATTTTCATTGAAAATAGTTTAATTTTAATTATTATTTATACTAACTGTGTTAAGGAATCTTATGAGATTTCTGCTGTATAACTAGTGCAATTTTACTGGATAGTTCAGTTAAGAGAACAAGAGCTTATTCTCATATGTCGGTTGTTGTCACGATGCCTGATAACTCTGATTCACATTATCTTCTTTTTAGCCTGAATTGTAAATTAATTAGGTATTTGTGAAACACACACAGAATCCTAGAGGAACTCACAAGTCAGTCAGCATCCATGGAGGGGAATAAACAGTTGAAATTTCAGGCCGAGGCCTTTCATCAGATTTGGAAAGGAAAGGTGCAGAAGCTGAAAACTTTTAGGATGCTCTGCTCCAAGATTATTTTCTTTTCATCACCCAGTTGTCCGAGACATTTTTAAAACTTCCCAGAATAATTTTATGGAATGAAGAACCTTTGGTAGCTTTTTGCTAAGAGGCATTTTAATCAATGAAAAACTAAATTTAAAAAATGAAAATTAATCAAATAATAAGTCCGCTATTCTATATTTCTATTACACGGCTTTCAATTGCTCGCAGTTTTGATTTTCTTGCATTTAGAATTTATGATTAGAATAAACATTAGCAAATCTAGACAACATATACAAATTCACCTTACCTGTGTACCTGTGACTGTTAGAAGCTCAGGTGCCTTGAAAGAGGCAATGGAAAGATACTTAGAGGGCCTAGCAAAATCTGCATAACAACCTTTCTAAAAGTGTGAAGTAAGTACTATCGTAAAATGTGCACACCAGGATGTCCTATGCTTTATGTCTCCAAAAGGCCTATTTGCTTTGAACTGGCTACTATATACCATCACACTGTAAGCTCATTTCCTGTTTATCAATTGTACTCTGGTTTGTGGTCAATTTTCCATTACACCTAAGGAGACTTGATAGTTCATTTTTGACTATTTAATGTAATTAACAAATTACATGCTTTTCACGGTGAAGGATTAAGTTGCTGTGCTGATGAGTCAAAGAAATGAAACAGCAGCACTAAAGCATTTGCAAGCAAAACTGGTATTTTAGAAGCATAAGATAGCATAACAATACCTAGTATGGCTCTCTCATGGAGTTATCTTTTCATCATTAATAATTGTTAATTGCATGTATTTTCCACATTAATTGATGAGGAAAAAAATCCAGTTTACTCACCATGTGCAAGGCTTTGCAATATCTTGCACTATAGTGAAGTTCATATTGAATTAAAGACTTTCCATACCATGATCGCGTCTGACACAAAACCTGACAGTTTTAATTTAAATTAAAGTGCAAGCTGTGCACAGTCAATAATTTATCTTAGATAGGAATAAATGTACACATGCTGCAATAATGGAAACTGATCACAGATATTGCTAGTTTCCATGTTGTGAACTGAACCACAGCATCCTTCCTGTCGTTACTCTGAATAAAATCTTTAACATTTTGAAGTGAACTATATTAACGAAGAATATTCAAGGATGAGCCTATCTGAAATAATTAAATTTCTCAGTCATACAGTCTACAGTGAATTTTCCAAGTGCAAATATTTAAAGTTAAACACATTGCATATTGTTGCCTTATCTTAGGATGGATTATTGTACTCTTAACATAAGCACTGACCCATTTGAGTTTAATCATCTGCAATTATACATTTTGTTTAATGGTGATGCACAAGTATCAAGGAACACTATAAGCCAATGTTAAAAACATTTCGCTGCATCCATTAGATCATAAGGGTTTATTGTGAATTTGAATCTTTAGACATGCCGGATATGGTTTTTGGAAAATTGAACCACTTGTGATACTAGCCACACACTCACCGACACCACAGAATGAGTTGGTTATATTGGCTGCAGACTAAATTTGGGCTTGCTGACACCACTTTGAGTCGGTTATATTGGCTGCAACATGAGAGTTGTTCTTTCCATAAGTTCTTTCGGCCTGATGTGTATTCTATTTATAAACATGGTCTGTGAGCTGACGAGCAAGTGAGAGCAGGTCTTTCGTTTCTTGACTCCAAATATTTGATCGCAAGTCCAGGACCATATTCATAGTAAGTCACAGGTAAACAAGTTAAATCTGGTTCAAATAAGCCTTATTTAAGTGATGGGTCCTGGCAAACTTTGTAAGAAGTAGATTGAATCATTAAAGTCTATGTGTACAAATCTGAGAAGTTTTTCAAATCCTGCTGACTGTTGCTCTAACTGCAGAATCAGCTCGTAACAAAGGTGCACGTTCCTACCGCTGGGATATATACCATACCAACATTGATATCAGGCATTTCATATGTAAACTACCTACTCTGCGGAATGTTCTCTGAAGCTCCGGTGTTGGGGTTAGAAATGCTCTAATAGAATTCCCATTCTGTCATATTTCCTTTTCCTTTACGTTTCCACCGATCTGCTTCAGGAAAAATGAAGCAAACTCCTCTGAGCATATGGTAGGTGGCAGCAGCCCTGTTCAGCTGGTTGTTTTTTGCATGTGAGCACAGAGTTTGAACTATAGTGATTATTTCAGGTATGGGGTAGGGAGAGGAAGATGATAGTGAAGCCATGATCATCAGCACAATATCAAGAATATTTCATTTTCCTCATTCCAGAGTCCAAGGGCAATCCACAGTTCATATGTATATAGAACATTTCACATAGGAAAACTTTCTAAAGCATTATCAGGCATCTTACATTAAGCTACAGGAGATACTAGGAAGGATAAAAAAGATTTGGGTGATGAGAAATTTTATGATATGCATTAAAGTAGGAGTTAAAAATAAAGAGGCAGATAGGTTTAGTATTGTTTTGAACCCAATGTGTGAATTTTTAAAATTAAAATATTAGTGGACGCGTGTTAAAATTTAGGCTGACAAGCACAAGAATGGTAGGTGACTGGCATTTGGTTCTTGAAAGGATAAAGTTGGGAAGTTTGAATGCATTAGAGTTTATGGAAGGCGGAAATGGGTATCCAGCCAGGATTGCAGTAGAATGCATAACAGATTTATTTAAAGATTTCAGTGAATGCCAGACACTATTTGGTGCCTTTTGTTTGGGACCACATCTTCTCTACAAATTCCGTTTTGTATGAATGCTAATGAGCCATCAAAGTTAATCGAGCCTTCAAAGAAAAAAAAGCTTTATTTTTGATCCTGCTTAATGGATTCACGATGCTTTCAGAAGAGTTTTACATTTGTGTTATAATATATTCAAGTTATACTTGGGAGTTATACATTTATATTCCTTGAAAGGTGTACCCTAAAGAAAAGCCAAGGGATGTACCTGTACCTTTAAAACAGGATGAACTGCCATTGAAAGTCTGCCCATAACTACTTTAGTTGTAAATCGAGCAAAGAAAACCTTTGTGGCTTAAGGAGTCAAGTATTACCATTTGACGTGAGCCCTGTGAGGTACAAATATAAATACAGTGAGTTTTGGCAGAATTTTTGTCTGAAGGTTAGGGAAGAGAGAGAGTTGGTGGCTGAAAGTCTAATCCGGGACATAAGGTTGGAGCAGGCTACACTGAAATCAGTGACTCCGGTTTAAAAAAACAAATGGAGTCCAGAGACTGGAGTAAAGAGTGCTCTGTGTTTGAGGTTTGAGCAGCTAACTGTAAACTGGGGCTTTTGAGGGATTGGGGATCAGTGCCTGGATTCTGAGTTTGAAGCATTGTCGGAGAGGAGTGCACTTACTCAGCGATCGGGACCCTGGGAAAATTGGTGAGTTCCAGGAGCTTGTTTCTTTGGATGGAGTAGGCATCTCTGTGCAAGTTTGCTTCTGGAATCTTGACAAGAAGCAATGGAGGGTGAAAAGGTTAGCATTCTGGGAGATAGGGCCTAAAGTTGATTTAAAAACGCATTGATGGACTTCCATGAGCCCAGTCATCAGCACCATGGTGGGACTACAACAGACAAATGCCACATCATTATCATTTAATTTTCCAGACTGCATCGAGCAGTGGATGGGAAATTGGTTTGTGTGTAAATCATATCAATAGTTCAATAATTCCATTTAGTATCAGAGAATGTATACAACATACAACCTGAAATTCTTGCTCTTCACAGACATCCACAAAAACAGAAGAGTATCCCAAAGAATGAATGGCAGTAAAAAAATGTTTGTACACCAAAGTCCCTTCTCCCCCCACCACACACAAGTAGCAGCGATGCATCTATCCTCCTCCTCCCCCACTTCCCCAGCACACACCACCCACCACCCACCAAGCAAGTAACATCAAAGCTCCCCAACAGAGATATGCAATACAACAAAAACTGATTGTTCACCCAACCAATTTGCCATGCCTCAGCCTCAGGCTCTCTCTCTCTCCATAATAAAAGGGCAGAAAGGTGTCACACAACAAGAGGGGAAATGAACAAAAACAAAACAACTACGAGGAAATCTGCAGACGCTGGAAATTCAAGCAAACCACACAAAAATTGCTGGTGAACGCAGCAGGCCAGGCAGCATCTATAGGAAAAGGTACAGTCGATGTTTTGGTCCGAGACCCTTCGTCAGGACTAACTGAAAGAAAAGCTAGTAAGAGATTTGAAAGTGGGAGGGGAAGGGGGAGATCCGAAATGATAGGGGAAGACAGGAAGGGGAGGAATGGAGCTAAGAGCTGGAAAATTCATTGGCAAAAGGGATATGAGGC
This sequence comes from Mobula hypostoma, assembly GCF_963921235.1. Classification (NCBI taxonomy): domain Eukaryota; kingdom Metazoa; phylum Chordata; class Chondrichthyes; order Myliobatiformes; family Myliobatidae; genus Mobula; species Mobula hypostoma. The sequence goes on from NC_086098.1 coordinate 198,439,357, forward strand.
TGGAGAAGGGAGAGGATCATGGGACGGGAGGCCTAGGAGGAAGAAAGGGGGAGGGGGGGAAAGCCCAGAGGATGGGCAAGGAGTTATAGTGAGAGGGACAGAGGGAGAAAAAAGAGAGAGGAAAAAAAAATTAATAAATAAATAAGGGATGGGGTACGAAGGGGAGGTGGGGCATTAACGGAAGTTGGAGAAGTCAATGTTCATGCCATCGGGTTGGAGGCTACCCAGACAGAATATAAGGTGTTGTTCCTCCAACCTGAGTGTGGCTTCATCTTCACAGTAGAGGAGGCCGTGGACAGACATATCAGAATGGGAATGGGACGTGGAATTAAAATGTGTGGCCGCTGGGAGATCCTGCTTTCTCTGGCGGACAGAGCGTAGGTGTTTAGCGAAATGGTCTCCCAGCCTGCGTTGGGTCTTGCCAATATATAGAAGTCCGCATCAGGAGCACCGGATGCGAGGGGACAGAAAAAAAAGCCTACAGAAAGAAAAAAAAAAGCCTTTTGTTGGCTTTGTGGAACAATCCATGTTCCAAGCCGATACTGGTATCTGTTCCCCACTATTCCTTCGCTACATCGACGACTGCATTGGTGCTGCTTCCTGCACGTATGCTGAGCTTGTTGACTTCATCAACTTTGCCTCCAACTTTCACCCTGCCCTCAAGTTTACCTGGTCCATTTCCGACACCTCCCTCCCCTTTTTTGATCTTTCTGTCTCTGTCTCTGGAGACAGCTTATCTACTGATGTCTACTATAAGCCTACAGACTCTCACAGCTACCTGGACCATTCCTCTTCCCACCCTGTCTTTTGCAAAAATGCCATCCCCTTCTCGCAATTCCTCCATCTCTGCCACATCTGCTCTCAGGATAAAGCTTTTCATTCCAGGACGAGGGGAGATGTCCTCCTCTTTTAAAGAAAGGAGCTTCCCTTCCTCCACCATCAACTCTGCTCTCAAACGCACCTCCCCGATTTCACGCATATCTGCTCTCACCCCATCCTCCCACCACCCCACTAGGAATAGGGTTCCTCTTGTCCTCACCTACCATTCCACTAGCCTCTGGATCCAACACATAATTCTCCATGACTTCCGCCACCTCCAACAGGATCCCACCACCAAGCACATGTTTCCCGCCCCCCCCTCTCTTTCTGCTTTCCGCAGGAATCGCTCCCTACGTGACTTCCTTGTCCATTCGTCCCCCCCATCCCTTCCCACCGATCTCCCTTTCAGCACTTATCCTTGTAAGCGGAACAAGTGCTACACATCTCACCACTATTCAGGGCCCCAGACAGTCCTTCCAGGTGAGGCGACACTTCACCTGTGAGTCGGCTGGAGTGATATGCTGCGTCCAGTGCTCCCGGTGTGGCCTTCTATATATTGGCGAGACCCGACACAGACTGGGAGATCATTTCGCTGAACACCTACACTCTGTCCGCCAGAGAAAGCAGGATCTCCCAGTGGGAATGGGACGTGGAATTTTAATTCTGTCTGGGTAGCCTCCAACCTGATGGCATGAACATTGACTTCTCTAACTTCCGTTAATGCCCCACCTCCCCTTCGTACCCCAGCCCTTATTTATTTATTTGTTTGTTTGTTTGTTTCCCCCCCTTTTTTCCCCTCTCTTTTTTCTCCCTCTGTCCCTCTCAGTATAACTCCTTGCCCATCCTCTGGGCTTCCCCCTCCCCCTTTCTTTCTCCCTAGGCCTCCCGTCCCATGATCTTCTCCCTTCTCCAGCCTCGTATCCCTTTTGCCAATCAATTTTCCAGCACTTAGCTCTATCCCTCCCCCTTCTGTCTTCTCCTATCATTTCGGATCTCCCCCTTCCCCTCCTACTTTCAAATCTCTTACTATCTCTTCTTTCAGTTAGTCCTGACGAAGGGTCTCAGCCCGAAACATCGACTGTACCTCTTCCTATGGATGCTGCCTGGCCTGCTGTGTTCAAAAACAAAACAACTGCCTGATTTACGATGGTGAAGTCTGCTTCCTCGATTTTTCCAGTCATCCAACTTGAGAATCACCAACAAACTCTCCCACCAAGAAGAAAGAGAGAGAGAGTGCAGTTCGCTGAGAATAGAGACCTCCAGCAGCTGATCAGCAGTTCCCAATATTCTGTTTTTTACCTGCAGCACCAGCATAGAATTGGCTCATCCATGGGGCCACAAAGCCTCAGGACCCTGAAGGCGTGCTTGTCTTCTAGACTGAGCTCTTGGGATATGGAAAAATGGCTGTTCAGTGAGCCCCGGCAGCAGGAACCATCACCGTAAAGAACCGCAGTTTAAGTGCAGCTGCAGGTCAAAGGCACTGACCAGAACCCATCCACCTTAAAAAGGAAAAAAAGTGACATTAAAAGTAGAAATTAAGCTGTGTAGAAGCTGCTCTCTCACAACATCATAGCTCCTGTGATTCACAATCAGGAGTGAATTTCACACAGAAATGGTTGCCGTTGTTCTCCTTGATTTTTCCCTTTGGGCATTTCTGAATTTCTGAGGAATATGGGGCCTAATTATCAAATCTGAAATACACAATCAGATTTTCATGTGTGTAACTTCAATATGAATGGGAAAACAAGCAAACACAGAAATACTGGGGATAATTCAATGCAATATATCAAGTTAACTGAAGGCCTCCAACTCTTTTCCCTAGCCATCAATTCTTAACTCTTGATTTGGCTGTTTCAGCAGTTTCCTGGATCACTTTGCATTTCCCACCATACATAACTGAAAAATTTCACAACTTTGTGAGTTCTCAACACCCATAGTCTGTCACACACACACAAATTTAGGCACATTGGCCTAAATTATAATCATTCCCCTAATGGTCCCAAAGCATGTCCCCAAATGTTTTTGAAATTTCTCTTATGAGAAGTGGTTGAACGAGCTGGGGCTTTTCTCGTAGAAGCGACAAAGGATGAGAGAGGACTTGATAGACATGTACAGGATGATAGGAGACATAGATCAAACGGATAGCCAGAGTTTTTCCCAGGGCAAAAATAGCTAATGCCAGGGGGCATAAAGTTAAGGTTATTGAAGGAAAGTATGGAGGGATGTCAGAGGTATTTTTTTTACACCCTGAATGATGGGTCTGCAGAACGCTTTACCAAGGGTGCTGGTAGAGGCAGATACATTAGAGGAATTTAAGAAGTTCTTAGACAAGCACCTGGATGTCAAAAAAATGGAGGGTTATGTAGGAAGGAGGGATTAAATTAATCTTAGACTAGCTTAAAAGGTCAGCACAACATCGTGGGCCAAAGGCCCTGTACTGTGCTGTAATGTTCTATGTTACTTGTTCTACAATTCTGTCATTTATACTTAGGTTGCATGCTTTGAATCTCTGCCTGCTTCTCTTGCTCTTGGGGTATTTCTACCAAATTCACATCAGCCATCCCTCTCTACCCCACTTCAACTTAAAGGAGTTTCCTGGATACAATAAACCAGAATGGAATGAGCCAAACCAGAACTCGTGTGAGTCCAAAGACAACACTTACGCCAGAATAAAAATATCTTGTACCATTCTTTCCAGAAAGCAAAAATACACCACCTTGTCTCATCAAAGAGTATATTCCACATTTCTTGCATGATATCAAAAATTATAATATATATATTGGACAGTTGCCATATTTCTTCAGCAAATGGGTAAGACCATAAGACATAGAATTTGGCCATTTGGCCCGTCAAGTCTTTTCCACCATTCCAACATGGCTGATTTATTATTCCTCTCAAACCCATTCTCCTGACTTCTCCTGAAGCACCTTTAAAAATCAAGAACCTATCAACCTCCACAAACAGGTGAAAATCTGCAGATGCTGAAAATCCAAGCAATACACACAAAATTCTGGAGGAAATCAGCGGGCCAGGCAGCATATATGGATAAAAGTACAGTTGATGTTTCAGGCTGAGACCTTTCGGCAGGAATGGAGAAAAAAAAAATGAGTAGATTTAAAAGGTGGAGAAGGGGAGAGAGAAACACAAAGAAATCAGTGAAACCAGGAGAGGGAGGGATGAAGTAAAGAGTTGGGAAGTTAATTGGTGAAAGGCATACAGGGCTAGAGAAGGGGAATTCCGATGGGAGGGGACAGAAGGCCATGGGGGAAAGAAAAGCAGAGAGGAGTGCCAGCAGGAGGCAATGAGCAGGCAAGGAGATAAGGTGAGAGAGGGAAAAGGGGATGGGAAATGATGAAGGGAGGGGTCGTTACCAGAAGTTTGAGAAATCAATGTTCATGCCATCAGGTTGGCAGCTACCCAGGGCTGGAGAAGGGGGAGTCTGATAGGAGAGGAAAGAAAGCCAGCCTCCTCCCTCATTACCATTCAGTGCCCTAAACAATCCTTCCAGATGAAGCGACACTTTGCCTGTGAATCTTTTGGGGTCATGTACTCTGCCTGGTGCTCTGGGTGTGGCTTCCTGTCTATCCGTGAGACTCATAGATTGGGAGACCACTTTGCCAAGCACCTACAATCCACCCGTCAGAAGAAGTGGGATCTCCTAGTGGCCACCCATTTTAATTCCACTTCCCATTCCCATTCCAATATGTCTATCCATGGCCTCCTCTACTGTCATGATGAGGCAACTCTCAGATTGAAGGGTCAACACCTTGTATTCCCTCTGGGTATCCCCCAACCCGATGGCATGAACATCAATTTCTCAAACTTCCAGTAATGGCCACCCAATTCACTATTCCCCATCCCCTTTTCTCTCTCTCATCTCCTTGCCTGCTCATCACCTCCTACTGGTGCTCCTCCCCCTTTTCTTTCTTCCATGGTATCCTGTTTTCTCCTATCAGACTCCCCCTTCTCCAGCCCTGTATCTCTTTCACTAATCAACCTTCCAGCTCTTTACTTCACCCCTCCCCCTCCTTGTTTCACCTATCGCCTTGTGCTTATCTCTCCCCTCCCCCACCTTTTAAATCTACTCCCCATTTTTTTTCTCCAATCCTGCGAAGGGTCCTGGCCTGAAATGTCGACTGTACTTTTTTCCGTAGATGCTGTCTGGCCTGCTGAGTTCCTCCAGCATTTTGTGTGTGTTGCTCGGATTTCCAGCATCTGCAGATTTTCTCTTGTTTATATTTCTTAATAATTCCGGTCCTTATCCGATAAAAACTGGCTCATTACATTAAAGTTCCTCTTGGCCTGCAAAGTTCCTCCAGCATTTAGTGTGTGTTGCACCAGCCAGCCTCCACTTTAGATAAACTCAATGCCTTAGCTTCCCTACAGCAATGAATTCCATAGACACACCATCCTCTGGCTAAAGAAATAAGAATTCTGAATTCAACTGCGAACCAATGGTAAACCATCTTTATCTTCCTTGAGGTTTTGTTTTAAAAACATGTCCAATTGATTCAGTGTCTTCTTTATCCTGATCACCATTCATTAACCTTAATGATGGAAGATGATAATACTGATTCTAGTTTCAAGCATTATTGGACTCAGTAAACAATTATTGGCTATATTAGGGGTCCCCAACCTTTTTTGCACCGCGGACTGGGTTAATATTAACAATAATCTTGCAGACTGGCTGAGCGGTGGCGGGCGGGGGGGGGCGGTGTTCAAGTAGGGATAAACTCACCTCAACATGTCTTTTACAGTTAGGGTTGCCAACTTTCTCACTCCCAAATAAGGAACAAGAGTAGCAGTTAAATCCTGGGACACTTTACCCCAAGAAAAACTACCATGACCATGAAGCCTTGCACAGGTACCTGTGTGCACATGCGTGACGTGCGCATGCGCGTACATGCCGATTTTTTTCTCCCACAAATCGGTTTTGCCTTCATCTTCCCAACTATACTGTACATAACACTATTTCTACTTTATATAGCCTGTGTATTTATCATATCATTCCTGCTTTTACTATATTTTAGTGTTATTTATTTTCGGTTTTATGTGTTATTTGGTATGATTTCTTAGGTTATTTTTTGGGTCTGGGAACACTCAAAAAATTTTCCCATATAAATTAATGGTAATTGTTTCTTCACTTTACGCCATTTCGGCACGAATGGTTTCATAGCAATGCTCTACCTTAGCGGGGGAAATACTGGACATGGGTGGTCCCATATGGGACAAACCAATTTAGCCCAATATACAGGATGTCCCGGCAAATACGGGACAGTTGGCAACTCTATGTTCAAGTTCAACAGTGCGTGACAGGGAATGAGGAAAAGTGCAGCTGACTCATATCGTTTCCTCACGGCCCGGTAGCATATGCTTTGCAGCCTGGTTCCAGTCCACGGCCCAGTGGTTGGGGACCGCCGGGCTATATGATGTAACCTGTGGAGAACTCCTGAGAGTTATAATACTGTCATGTGTTTGGAGCTTCACCTGGATATGAGTTAACTAGTGTTAGTAATTAACAATGGCAAGACAATAGAAAAGGAGTTTAAATATGGATTAGGTGCAGCATAATATAGCTGCTTCCCAAATGCCAATGGAGAGACAAGGCACAAGGGAAATATTTAGCCCGGGTAGTTCTTTATTTTAAAAAAACAAACTTGAGAAGCCAGTCATCTGGAAATTGAATTACTGGAGTTGCTGCAAACATTACTTTGGATGCAACTAACTAAAATACCCAGCCATCTGTTCTCAGCATATCAGAACCTCTGCAGCAGATTTAAACAAGTAGCTGCCAAGTGTGGGTAGATGGACAAGCAAAGATTTTCATGTTTATCTGATTAAAAGATTATTGCTTGTTAGCTCATTAACAAGCCATAATCTGAGTCAGAAAATTGTGGGCTCCAACAAATCTCTGGGGTATAGAAATCCTGCCAGGATGACAATGTTCAATAATGTTCTGGATGTACTTTGAAGCTCATCAGTAAAACAAGCCCTGGCATTTTAGGTGAATGTGAAAGACCCCTGGGCACTCTTTTTAAGAGAAACCAGTTTAATTCTTGACAGTACCTGGAGCAATATTTTTCTCTCTATTATCATTAATAAAATAAATATTGCTATTTCTCAGAGCCTGTCCAAATTAAGCTTTTATTTTATAATTACAGAAACCACTTAAACAAGAGATAGAGGCTGTACTTGATGATCTGGTATTGGAAAATGAACCTGGTTAGATGTCAGATCTCTCGGTGGGAGAGTGTTTTGGAGGTAGTGATCACAACTCTATCTCCATTACCATGGTACTGGAGAAAGATGGGAGCAGACAAATTGGGAAAACATTTAATTGGGGTAGGGGGAAATATGATGTTATTAAGCAGGAACTTGGGAACATAAATTGGGAGCAGAACGCCATGTTCTCAGGGAAATGCATGGCAGAAATGTAGCAAGTGTTCTGGAAACATTTGCATGGCGTTCTGTATAGTTCCATTGAGGCAGGGAAAAGATGGTAGGGTAAAAGAACCATGGTGTAGAAAGGATGCAGAAAATCTAGCTAAGAAGAAAAGAAAAGCTCACGAAAGGTTCAAGAAACTAGGTACTGTTAGAGCTCTAGAAAATTGCAAGGGTGTCGGGAAGGAGCTCCAGAATGAAATTGGGAGAGCTAGAAGGGGCCATGAGAAGGCCTTGGCGAGTAGGATTAAGGAAAACCCCAAGGCATTCTATAAGTATGTAAAGAGCAAGAGGATGAGCAAGAGTGGAAACGTGCATGGAGTCGGAGGAGGAAACAGAGGTACTTAATGAATACTTTGCTTCAGTATTCACCAATGAAAAGGACCTTGACAATTGTGGGGATGACTTACAGCGGACTAGAAACCTTGAGTGTATAGACATTCAGAAAGAGGATGTGCTGGAGCTTCTGAAATGTATTAAGTTTGATAAGTCACTGGGACCGGTTGAGGTATAGCCTAAGCTACTGCGGGGAATGAGGGATAAGATTGTTGAGCCTCCTGTGATGATCTTTGTATCATCAGTAGGGATGGGAGAAGTACCGGAGGATTGGAAGGTTGCAAACGTTGTTCCCTTGTTCAAGAAAGGGAATAGAGATAACCCAAGAAATTATAGACCAGTGGGTGTCACTACAGTGGTGGGCAAGTTTTGAGAGGCAGGATTTATGAGCATTTGGAGAAATATAATCTGATTACGGATAGTCAGCATGCCTTTGTCAAGGGCAGGTCTTGCCTTACGAACCTAATTGAATTGTTTGAGGATGTAACAAAACACATTGATAAAGGTAGAGCAGTGGATATAGTGTATGTGGATTTCAGTAAGGCATTTGATAATGTTCCCCATGCCAAGCTCCTTCAGAAAGTAAAGAGACATGGGATCCAAGGCGACATTGCTTTGTGGATCCAGAATTGGCTTGCCCACAGAAGACAAAGGGTGGTTGTGGATGGTTTGTATTCTGCATGGAGGATAGTGACCAATGGTGTCCTGCAGGGATCTGTTTTGGGACCCCTCCTCTTTGTGATTTTTATAAATGACCTGGATGAGGAAGAAGAAGGGTGGTTTAGTAAGTTTGCTGATGACATAAAAGTTGGGAGTGTTGTGGATAATCTGGAGGACTGTCAGAGGTTACAGCATGACATCAATGGGATGCACTTGGGCTGAGATGCAGATGGAGTTCAACAGATAATTCTGAAGTGATTCATTTTGCTAGGTCAAATTTGAAGATAAAATATAATAATGGTAAGATCTTGGGGTCCGTATCCGCACTCAAAGCTGCTGCACAGGTTAACAGTGTTGTTAAGAAGGCGTATGGTGTGTTGGCCTTCATCAGCTGCGAGATTGAGTTCAAGAGCCATGAGGTAATGTTACAGCTATATAAGACCTTAGTTAGACCCTACTTGGAATACTGTGTTCAGTTCTGGTCACCTCCTTACAGGAAGGATGTGGATACTATAGAGAGTGCAGAGGAGATTTACAAGGATGTTGCCTGGAGAATAGGAGCATGCCTTTTGAGAATAGGTTGCGTGAAATTGGCCTTTTCTCCTTGGAGCGACGGAGGATGAGAGGTGACCTGAGAGAGCTGTATAAGATGATGAGAGGCATTGATCATGTAGATAGTCAGAGGCTTTTTCCCAGGGCTGAAATGGCTAACACAAGGGGGCATAGTTTTAAGGTGATTGGAAGTAGGTACAAGGGACATGTCAGAGGTAAGTTTTTCACACAGAGAGTGGTGGGTGCATGGAATGCACTGCCAGTGAAGGTGGTTGAGGCAGATACAATAGGATCTTAGATAGGTACATGGAGCTTAGAAAAATAGAAGACTATGCGGTAGGAAAATTCTAGACAGTTTCTAGAGTCGGTTACACGTAGGCACAACATTGTGGGCCGAAGGGCCTGTAGATTCTATGTTTTCTAATCCAACCACCTGCCTTGATATTCAATAGCATTGCCATTAATGGTGTCACCATTGTTCAGGCATCAACAATATCAGCCATTTACATTCTGTGCTTATCAGAGCAAACTGAAGGTGTGATATGCAGTGGCAAATGAATCACTACCTAGTACCCCATAGCCTTTTATAACCTACAAGTCAAAAATCATGATGAACGTAGCTCCAATGCAGGAACTTCAACACCAGCCAGAACAAAGCAGTCAGGCTTTATTGGTATCTGATGCACTCTGCAGCGCCAATACACAATGGTGTGATCAGCTGCAAGATGCACTCTGGTTCCTTGACCCTTTATCCCAAACCCTTGACCGCTACCTCCAGTTCTTCAGATATAGTGTAACCTGCCCAAGTTTGTACAACATCTTGGCTTGGAAACCTATTGCTGGTCCTTCACTGTTACTGGATCTAAATCCTTGAAATCCTTCCTCACCAATGTTGTCACCACCAGGGCAGCAGCAGCAGCAGAAGAAAGTGGCCCATTACCACCTCTCTGAGGCAGTTATGCATGGGCTATATATGCTGGCCTTGCTCGCAATTCCCGCTTCCTGAAAAGTGAAAATATAAAATAAGTAATTGTAGTCTGTAGAGTTTTGAGTTCATGAAAGAGAAATTTATGTTTATCGGTTGCTTTATTCCTGAATTCAGTTGTATAAAACCCCTGGTGAGACAATTAGTGATGGAAGATGGGTTAAATGGAAGAAAATTTCCATTCCACCTCAAATCGTGATCCAGAAGGTTTATTGGAAAATCTAGGTGTTCATTTGTATGATTTCTTTTTAAATGCATGCAGAAAATGCATGTCTGTTTTTAGTCTTTTGCAAGAATCTTAAAGCTACTTTAAAGAATACATCCAAATGACAGAATCAATACAAAAAAAAAATGAATTGGTGTTGAAATAGTATTTTATATTCAAATTATCTCTTCCTAAACTACCCCATATTTCCACTTCCTGGACCAAGAGGTAAATTCAGATTCTAAAATCTAGTTGACTCTTTGTTAGGAGTACCTGCGTGACTGCCCCTTGAATAAGTACCAACTACCATCAATGCCATGGTATTCAAACCATAGAATTATAATTGCTGCAGATAATATGGACGAGAATTTTAAAAGGAACTAATGAAGGTTAAGGAGTTAAGCAAAAGCAATTACAGTAATTTGGATCTTCAAAGCCACAAAATGGTATCCATCGGAGTTACACATATTTGACAGATAATTGCATCAAATGCTGTATTGACTCAAAGATACAAAGTACATTTATTATCAAAGTATGTATGCAGTGTACAACCCTGAGATTTATCTTCCTGCAGACAGCCACAAAGCACAGAAACACTGTGGAACCCATTCAACGAAGACATCAAACACCCAATGCACAAGAGGTGATAAGTCAAGGAAACGGCAAAAAAAAACAAGTGAAAAATACACAGAATATTAAATAGATGAGATTGTTAACACATGCACAAACAGCATAATTTGCAACTTTCATACCAGCACCGCCAGTTTTAACTTGTGCTTCATCAAAGACCATCTCTCAACGTCACATGTTCAGAGGCAGGAAGGGCTTTCCTATTGATACAACTGACTGATATCAACAGTATCTTTAGGTAAGCCAGCTAAGTTAATTACTTTCAGCTGTTGTGCAATTATTTTCTCTTTTTTTGTAGTTACTACTTGATGGAAAGAAAGAATTGGTGTGGCATGTGTTGAAAGAAGCCTTGCTGTTTGAATTTTTTTGCAAACATGTTCATCTGAGAAACAAGCACTGGACTACTTTATGTTGTAGTAACACGTCGTTGAATGTGCTCTTAGGCATCTATTGAGCATGCACTATTAGGCGTGTATTGATCTGTACGTGTGTGTTCAGTTCGGTTTCAGTCAGTAAAGAACCCCGTCTTCAGCGTTTTTATTTATAGCTTCGTTGTGTAACCCGGCCACATACACACAAATTGTTGCCATTGTGGGAACAGGTCACATGACCCTGATGATTGTTGGTTTAAAGATGAAGAATACAGAAACTGTGGCAAACAGGGCCACATTGGCAGAGTATGCAAAGCTAGTAAACAGCAGAAAAAGGACAAAATACAGAGAAACAAGAAACTCCAGAAAGGAAAATACAACAATGTGCACAAAATGAAAGAAAGCAATTCCGATGAAAACGACTCAGACACAAGTGAATTGTCTTGTCTGCAACTTCACAGCATGAAAGAGACAGATGATCGAAGAGTAATATGGATCACTCCACAAGTGGCAGGCGTGAGACTGAAAATGGTGTTGGACACAGGCTCAGCTTTAACAGTGATCTCTGTACATGACTACAATCAACTGTTTTCTCACATACCTCTGAAACGAACTAAACTACTGCTAAAGACTTACACAGGACAGAAAGTGCCTCCCAAAGGTAAAGTTAAAGTGACAGTGACCTACAGAGACAAAACACAGCAGCTGAACCTCTATGTACTGAAAAATGGAGGACCGCCGTTGCTGGGACATGAATGACTCAGGAAAATTCCGTTGGATTGGCACAACATCAAGGCACCTTGCGGGCAGCAAGGCTACATCTGAGAGACTGCCACAATTACTTGCTGACTCTGAGGAAGTGTTCCTGAAAGGAATAGGAACACTTCAGGGCATGAAGGCAAAGACTGAGATTCAGGAAAATGCATGTCCAAAACTTTACAAACCCAGGCCAGTGCCATATGCAATCCGTCCAACAGTAGAGGCAGAGCTAAAAAATCTGGAGCAGACTGGGGTCCTGTCAAAGGTGGATTGGAGTGAATGGGCCATGCTCATTGTTCCAGTGATGAAGAAAACCTCCAGCACAAAACCAGGAAAACCAAGCAAGGTGCGCATATGTGGTGACTTTAAAGTGACTGTTAACCCATTTCTCCGCACAGTGCAGTATCCCCTACCCCGAATTGAGGACATTTTGCTTCCCTGTCAGGAAGGGAACATTTCACAAAAATTGATTTGATCCAGGCTTACCTCCAAATGGAAATCGATGAAGCATCCAAGAAATACCTGACAATAAATACACACAAAGGACTTTACCAGTACAATAGATTGGTGTTTGGGATAGCAACAGTGCCTACAATCTGGCAATGGAGCAGGTTCTACTGGGGATTCCAGGGACTCGGTGTTACCTGGATGACATCATTGTCACCGGCAAAGATGACGACGAACATCTTTCTAACCTAAAACAAGTGCTCACCAGGTTATGAGAATATGGGCTCAGAGCTAATCGACAGAAATATGAGTTTTTCGAAAAGGAAATCTCATACTGTGGGCATGTGTTCAACAAGAATTGCTTACACATGTGTCAAGACAAGATAGAAGTAGTGCTTAATGCACCACCACCTGAAAATGTGTCTCAGTTGAGAGCATATCTTGGTCTTGTGAACGACTACCACAAGTTCTTGCCTAATCTATCCACAGTCGTACACCCACTAAATGCATTATTATGGACAGGGACACAATGGAAGTGGACTGAGAGCTGTGAGAAAGTGTTTCAAGAAACTAGAAGACTCATAACTTCAGAAGGGGTGCTTGCGCACTTTGACCCCTCCTTATCTATCCGACTGGCTTGTGATGCCTCGCCCCATGAGATAGGAGCTGTGTTATCACACAAGTTTCCAGATGGCTCCGAAAGACCAATAGCCTTTGCCTCAAGAACGCTAACTTCAGCTGAATGCAACTACGCACAGATTGACAGAAAGGCCCTAAGCTTCCTGTGAGGAGTCAAGAAATTCAGTCACTACCTGTATGGCCAAAAGTTTACTCTGTTGACTGACCAACAGCCTCTCGTGTCAATCTTCAATCCAAGAAAAGGCACAAGTGATGACAGCACAAAGGCTGCAGCGATGGTCTCTTCTCTTCGGAGGTCACAGGTATGACATTGAAAACAAGGGGACCAAGCAACTCGGCAACACAGATGGTTTGTCACATTTACTACTGCCCACTTCCAAGATAACTATGTAAATGGATTCAGCAGAGGTCTTTCACACAACAATAGTTGAACAATTACCAGTAACAAACAGCCTTATTGAAAGGGAAACACACAATGACCCTATGTTGTCAGAAGTGTATGACATCATGGTAAAGGGATGGCCAGCGCGGGGTAACATACTGTTTCCAGCCTTTTCAGTGAGGAAGGAACACCGTTGTTAGTGTGTCAAGGAACACTAGTGTGTGGCTCACGAGTTGTGATGTATCCCAAGCTACGCACCAGAGTGCTGGAGGAACTGCACAAGGGGCACCTGGGTACCGTGAAGATGAAAAGTCTTGCCTGTGTCTGTGTGTGGTGGCCAGGAATCGATAAACAGATTGAGGACTTGACCAAGAACTGCTCTGGATGTCAAACGATTCAGAACACACCACCACAAGCCCCTCTCCATCCATGGGAGTGGCCCTCATTACCATGGCAACGAGTGCACATTGACTTTGCTGGACCGTCAATGGACTCTATCTTTTTAATCGCCTTTGGTGCACATTCCAAATGGCCAGAGGTCATCAAAATGAAGACAACCACATTGGAAAAGACCATGACAGTTCTGAGGACCATGCTCCCCAGGAATGGAATACCAGAACAAATCTGCACAGACAATGGACGACAATTTGACTCTAAAGAATTCCAAAGTTTTGCGAAGAACAATGGAATCAAGCACTTTACATCTGCCCCTTATCATCCATCCACAAATGGCTTGGCAGAAAGATTTGTGAAGACATTCAAGAAAGCCATCAAGGCAATGGACAGCGAAAACTGACCACTGCAACACAAGATAGACAACTTCCTCCTTGCCTATTGTAATGTGGTACATGCAACCACTAATCAGACCTCAGCAATGATGTTTCTGAACAGGAACCTGAGGTCCTGCATGGATCTTCTCAAACCAGATGTATGGCATGATGTGGAAAGCATACAGTTTTAACGCTAAGCCAACACTGAGCTTCAGTGTGGGACAGTCAGTTCTTGCACATGATTACCGGACTGAAAAGTGGCAATGGGTATAATTTCCGCCATAGACGGGCCGCTGATGTATAGAGTACAGGTGGGAGAGAATGTATGGAGACATCATGTGGATCAAATCCTGGATGCTCAGGTGAAAAACTCAACAACACCTTGCCCGGACTCCCATGACATAGAAACAAACACTCCTGATGTGACCACATTGGCCTCATCCACAGATAAGCCTGTCATCAGTGCTGAGGACCCACCTGATGTACCTGTGGAGACTAATTCCCCAAAGCAAAAGTTTCAGGGCAGACGTTACCCAGAGAGGGAGAGAAGACCCCCCCAGAGACTTGAGTTATAATTATTATTATTATTACGTTACTTTGTTATAACTTGATATTAAAAAGTTGCTAAGTAAACAATTGATAGGCATTTCTATGTTAAGGGTACACATTTGTTTAGCTTAGTGCCCCCGGAAAAAAAACAGTTGATACATTTTTAAAATAAAAGGGGAGGAGTGTACCATATAGCCTACTGTATATTATAGGACTTCCTTATGTTGTAGTAATACATCGTTGCATGCACTATTGGGCGCGTATTGATCTGTACGTGTGTGTTGAGTTCAGTTTCAATCAGTAAAGAACCCTGTTAACTTCGCTCCCGTCTCCAGCGTTTTTATTTATCACTATGTTGTGTAACCCGGCCACATACACAAGAACTGGGAAAACAGGACTGGGAAGAATCTGGTCTATTCAATGCCAAAAGTATCTAAATGCAACTATAGGATCCCCATTCCTAATTTGCCATCCATCTCCTTGACTTTCTAATTGTCTGTTTAATCACAGCAGAAAAATAAAACCCATTACAAGAAAACACTCCAGATATGCTAGTTCATTCCATACTTCTTCCAAAGGCCATAAAATCTCTTTTAGAAGTGCCTGGTCTTGACTTGCAAACACCTTTGGCAAAGCTGATGATTTTGTATGCTCTGAACTGATGGTTGCTGCTTCACAACAGACTTTTGCTTGAGGAAGTAGCAGATGGGTTTGACGTGAACATCTGTGAGACCTACTCCATCATCCTGGCAGCATTGACTCACAGTAGTAATACTTTTCACTAGTGGAGTGGTGGAGTAGCCTGAGGGAAGGTATTGATGCTGTGGAGTCACTGCTGTTGCCCCCAAGGCAACAGCCTTACTGATCCAGGTAACCTCATGAAGGCTAGTTTGCTGGATAGTCTTACTACCCAGCAAGCCTCATTGCACACAATATTCCACAGTTGTAATGGCATCAGGATGAGGTTTCTGGGGCATCTGGCCACTGAAGTGGACATTCTGACATTAGCTCCAAGCTACTGCATTATGATAGGTTCCTCAAGCACATGAGAAATGTTGACCATCATCTATATGCAGGTAAGACGAGCACCAAGCACTCTACAAAGTTGGAGCTGCAATCTTTATATTTCTTTGATATTGAAGAGCAGCTTTCTGAACTTTCACTGTAGAGCACAGCTACAATGTATGTTGTTCAGTGCTGTTTAGGGTGAGTGTTTGTAGAAGGAAATCCTATTGAATTTGTCATCTGAATCCTCTACAGGAGAACATTACTGATTTTTGATTGAAAGCCATATGCCTGGAATCTCACTAATGGAAAATCCATCCTCAATACTGTCCTCTAAATTACACAGATCATCATCAGCTTAGATACTGACATCAAGTATATAACAATGTGTCTTCATGATTACTGTCCTTGTTCCTCTACTGTCAGACCGATTAGTAATTTTTGCATCTCAGGAAGAAGAACTGGATTTGAAAGGTTTAGACTACGATAAGGGGGTAAAGGCAAGAGGCATACACTTACAGTCATTGCAACTTGTAAATCAAAAGGCTGTATGGATTAGGAGGAAGTGAGATGTGAGAAGATACAATGAGCGTAAGGACACCAATATCCTTGTTGCTAGACCTACTGCTACCATCTCCTCCATGGTGGCTGGGACAAGCACATCAATATTCCACTAGTCAGCTTTTGACTTGCAACACACTGTTAGAAGTTAGTCAGTGTGGTGCCTTCTGTCTGCATGATGTGGCTTCTCTTTTCAAATATCCAACAATGTGAGCAGGCAGTGAGGTGTGTGAGAGTATCCACTTAGTGTGTAAGGATCAGCAACACTGAGTCTGTAGAGATGAAATAGAACATTTGAATGATGTCTACGTCCTAGGTACACATTAATGAGTGGTGCAGTTGATGGGATGTGATTGACGATGCTTTTTTCTGATCTTGATGACTTGTGAGAACATTGAGCAACTTGCTGCATCATATAAATCCTGACGAGCAGCATTAACAAGGGAGGGCACAATTTCTGCCTTCAGTAGAAGAACCTACTCACAGCAAGGATGATACATTGTTTTCTTAGCAGAGGCTTGAGTAGGACAGAGATGTTTACCAGTAACTGAATCAGATCTGAGCCCCCTGGTTACAGCAGTCGTGGCTATGAAGCCCCTGTCATCCACAGGCTCAAACTGTGATTAGTTTAATGGAATTGACTGACATGAGCATTGCATGCAAATTAAAGCCATCGTGCATGCTCTGATACCTCTGTGCTTCAGAGCTGCAGCAGTCAACTGATAATTTCATGAAACTGCAAATGCTGAAAATTAAAGAGTGTGCTAGAAACAATCAGCAGGTTAAGAAGCATCAAAAACAAAGTCTTAGTCTAAGATAAGGAATTTTCATCAGATCTGATATGTAAATCAGCTTATTTTTCCACAGATGTGGCTTGAAGTGTTGAGTCTTTCCAGCATTTTTTGATTTTATCATCAATTTCTTGCATTGTACTATAGAAATAGCAAACCTTTTTAGAGATGTGCTAAGATCTTTTTAAGCATAACAATTACTCACTCCCTTATTGATCATACCAACATGCAAGGTTTTGCACTTTCTTTCATTATTAAATCTTGCTAATGTAAACCACATACCTGACTTTGTAGCAAACATGCATGTCAACAGTCCTGTTTAAAATCCTAATATCCATAAAATATTTAAAGGTTAAACAGCAGATGATGCTTTTGGGGATACACATAAAAACGGAAATGTACTCTCCAAAGCTGAATTGGTTCCTTTTTAATATAACAGTCTGAGATTAAAGTGCGCTGTATTCTTAACATACCATTCAATTTCTAAGGTGTGTCTCAAGGAAATTACTATGCAGTATTTATAATCTATGCAGAATAACAATCCATGTCTTTAAATACAACTTCCGAAATCATTAATTTCGCAATAATTCATCATTTTCACTCATGTAGTATTTTTAAAAGTACATTTATTATCAAAGAATGTACAAATTATACACCTTGAATCTTGTCTGCTTACAGATAGCCACAAAGCAAGAAACCAGGAGAACCCAATTTTAAAAAAGACTATAAAAAAGGGTATAAAACACACACATCATACAAACAATAGAAGCAAATGACGGCACTCTGAACCTGATTGAGTCCTTAGATCTGCTACCCCAGAGCAGCTGGAGTAGGCCCGAGCCTAGAACAGTCAAAGACTCCCTTTTTTTCTATTAGTAGACTGTACCATTTCGCAATTGTGAAAATATCAGTTTGGCAACTATTTGAAGTAGCTTTAGAACTTTTTTAAGTAACTGAAAGATTGATTATGACTGAAGTCACTGGCAGGTGTTTGATTCAGTATCTTTCAATTTTTGAACTTTCATGTGAAACGGGGATAGAAATAGATTGAAGGAGGACATTGTGGTTATGGAGCTCGCAAGATATAAAACATTCAATTACAATTTACACCAGACCCGCATCTCAAACAGTACTTCTGAATGTGTGCACTCCTGAAGGTGAAACTAATCTTTCCTGCCACCACTGTGTGCAGAGGAACTGATGCATTTGACATGCCTCCTGACCTCTTTCACTTATGGCGTCCATTTCAATCCTACAGCCTGCGCTCTTATGCAGGGAGCTTCAACTGTCTGTAGCATGTGGAAAATTGCTGATTTTTAATGAAGGGAACACAACACCTTTGTAGGGTGACCTGAAGCACCCACAGCTGTAGAAGACCTACATACAGAACAATATATTGTACTTAACAATATTAAATAAAAAAAACAGGATATGTTCAGAAAAAAAAAGATCTGATATCCACACCAATTCATGCCTGAGGAATGGAATACCTGCTTGCCATAAATAAATGCAAAAGAGAACTAAATAGACAAGGTAATACACAACTAGGAGAAAAATCATTATTAAATACTAAGATACAAAGATCCATGGAAAGTGACAAAACAAAGTAAGATAAACAAAAATAGATGTAAAGAACATTTCAAACAACATTGAGGTTGACGAAAAACTATTTACAATTACATTAGAAAGAAATGTGGTCAGGAGCAATACTAAGAAACGGATGTTTCTTTGCACCTGTATTATTAGCAGAGAAGTCAACCATCTGCTGGACATCCCTGGAATAAATGTCAAATCTGTAATAGGTATCCAACAAAATGTAATGAAGATTATAATGACAATGAAGATAAAAGGACTGACAAGTTCCCAGGACGTAGGCAAATACAGTGTGGATAGACCAATGATAATCTTCCAAAGCCCTCTTGATTTGGGAATTGTTCACTTCGATCTGAATATTGTGCATTTTCTCTGCTATTTAATAAAGAGGTTGGGAGAGAACTGGGGAAATAGAGACCATTTTTCAACATCAGCAGTTCAAAAATCACTAGAATCCGTAAGTGAGGATGGAGGTACTGAACACTGAATATTCTTGGTTGAATCAGAAAGAGTAAATAAGGATTTGTAAAGATTGTACCTAATGAACTCAAATATATTTTTTTCTGAAAAGTTTACTAAATAGTGAGTAGGAAAATATTTCTTATTTGGATTTCCGGAAGAGTATCAGTGCCTCTAAAAAAGTTAAAACTTAAGGAGGCAAAGACAACTTACTGATCTAACTGGGGAAATTGGATAACTAAGATGATAGAAATTCAAAAATCAAAGGTTTACAATGGCACAAAGGAGGCATTTGAAAGAAATGTAGTAACAAGCCTGAACTTAAAAGGTTGCGGTGTTAAATGAATATTTCTCATTGATATTTATCAGAGAAGATCATGAAATCTAAGGAATTAAGGGAAATGAATGTTAATATTTCCGCAGAGGAGGTGCTTATTGTCTTATTAAAGTGGATAAATCTCCAGGCCTGATCAAGTATATTCTTGGACATTGTGGGAAGCTAGGAAGGAAGTTGCAGGGGTCCTAGCAGAGATATTTGTGTCATCTTTAGCCACAGGTAAGGTTCAGGAAAACTGGAGCATTAAAAAATCCTTGAGTGTCTCACGGCCATTGTGTCATTATTCCCCAGAAGAATATGTGCTGCAGGGCTTCGGTCATCTGCTCCAGTCACAATGAAATGAATCAGAATCAGGTTTAATATCACTGGCATATAGTGTGAAATTTGTTGCTTTGTGTTAACAGTACATTGCTATACATAATAATACATAAAAACTATAAATTACGTTAAATGTATATATTAAAAAAATTAAGTAAGTAATGCAAAATGAGGGGAAAGTTCTGAGGTAGAGCTCATGGATTCATTATGCATTCAGAAATCTGATGACAGAGGGGAAGAAATGGTTCCTGAAATGTTGAGTGCGTGTCTTCAGACTCCCGTATCTCCAACCTTGTTGGTAGCAATGAGAAGAGGGCACATCCTGAGACAGGAGTCCATAATGATGGATACTGCCTTTTGAAGTGTCCGGCATGCTTGGGAGGTTAGTGCCCATGATGGAGCTGGCTGAGTTTACAACTTTCTGCAGCTTTTTCCAGACCCGACCAGTGGCCCTGCTATACTAGATGGGGATGCAACCAGTTAGAATGCTCTCTCCACAGTATGTCTGCAGAAATTTGTGAGTGTCTTTTGGGACATAAAAATTCTGCTCAAACCCCTGATGAAGTACAGCCACTATTGAACCTTGTTCATAATTGTGTTAATATGTTGGGCCCAGGATTGATCCTCAGAGATGCTGATACTTAGGAACTTGAAACACTCATCCTTTCCACTTCGATGAACTGTATTTCCCTCAATTGCAGGACTTTGCAGAGGGTGGTGCGGGCAGCCCAGGCATCTGTAGATATGAACTTCCCACTATGCAGGACATTTACAAAGACAGGTGTGTAAAAAGGGCCCAAAGGATCATTGGGGACCCAAGTCACCCCAACCACAAACTGTTCCAGCTGCTACTATCCGGTAAGCGGTACCACAGCATAAAAGCCAGGACCAACAGGCTCCAGGACAGCTTCTTCCACCAGGCCACCAAACTGGCTAATTCATGCTGACACAATTGTATTTCTGTGCTATATTGACTGTCCTGTTGTGCATACTATTTATTATAAATTATTATAAATTGCACATTTTGGAGATGTAATGTAAAGATTTTTACTCCTCATGTATATGTAGGATGTAAATACAAAGTCAATTCATTTCAATTCAAGAGGACTGGTGTGTGTTCCCTCAACTTCATGTGGATAGGACTTTAACTGTTCAACATACTGGTGGAAATTTTGACCTGCCAATCTGTGATATTTTGAGCGTTTCTCTCTTTAATCTTCACAATGAAGAAATGACTTAAGTCATCTGAATTTTTTCCACAACTTCCACTGGTTCATGGCAAGAAAGAAATTGCGAGCTGCTGTAGTTTAAAAATTCAGTTTGCAATTTTGCTACTTGTTTACACTTAATCAGAAATTAAGAGGGGGTATTTATTTCATAATTTCTCCAATAACCACACTCTGATCAGTGATTCAGAATTATTCATGTTACCCAAAATAATTTTTTGTTGGGCGGTTAGCACAACGCTTTACATGACAGGCGATCGGGTTCAATTCCCACCGCTGCCTGTAAGGTGTTTGTACGTTCTCCCCGTGACCGCATGGGTTTCCTCTGGGTGCTTGGGTTTCCCCTCACAGTCTAGAGACACACTGGTTGGTAGGCTAATTGCCCATTGTAAATTGACCTGTGATTAGGGTAGGACCAAATAGGGGGATTGTGAGTGGTGCGGCTCCAAGGGCCAGAAGGGCCTATTCTGTGCTATATGTAAAAAAAAATGAATCATCAGGTGAAACAAATCAAAATATAAAACTTTTTTATTTTAAAATACATGACAGTTTCATTCATTATAAACACAGATTCTGATTACAAGTATTGCAGCTAATGTCTATCAATGGAAGTATTTGTTGATCTCTCTCCTCTTTCTTTCTTTTCACAGTGACCCCACCACCCATACCAAAATGGCTGTAGTTGGGGGGTGATGATATTCCTTTTATGGTGAATATTTTCTCAGGATTTCAATGCATTTAAATTCACACAGATCTTCTAAATAGGAATGATAATTTACACCATTTTAATTTCTAAAGTGCTTGTGAACAATCTCCAGAAGTAATGCAATCATTGTCATAACTGTTAATAAAAGTGTACAACATAAGCACTCAGTAGTGATGTACCAAATTGAAGCTAGCTGCAAAAACAGATACACTATTTCAAGAGTATTCTGAGTCTGGGTAAAGTTTTATTTTAAGAAAGAACATTTTTGAGAAATCTTACATTCAATTATTTTAAATTAAAAGTACTATATTATCTAAAAAGTAACAATAAAAATAAGAACTTTCCTCAGTTTTGAAAAAAATGTTTCCATATTTCCAACGTTGCAGGAAAATGTCAACCTCAGCTATTTTGTATACAAACTCTTATCTGATGCAGGATAGTACCAACTGCATAGTAGATACTGTACTTACTAAGCTGTTGTACTTTTGATGTGAAATAAACCAACAGGTTGTGCTAAACTGAGGTGATAGGCTGAATTTGAATTGGCATTTTTAGTGCCAAACAAAGGTTAGTCCTTCCACTCCAAGGCGATAAGATATTGTGTCCAATAAAACTAAAGGATGTAGGCCATAACAAACAGCTGACCACTGCAACTAAATTCCATTGTGCA
This sequence comes from Mobula hypostoma, assembly GCF_963921235.1. Classification (NCBI taxonomy): domain Eukaryota; kingdom Metazoa; phylum Chordata; class Chondrichthyes; order Myliobatiformes; family Myliobatidae; genus Mobula; species Mobula hypostoma. The sequence continues at coordinate 198,461,568 of NC_086098.1, forward strand.
AAAGCTTGAATAGTTCCTCTAATAGTCCACAAGGCCCTTAACTACAACAGTGCCGACAATATGAATATGTATCACAATGCTGCATAGTCATCATCTTCACACCAATCAGCAGGGGCGTCAGTTCCAAAATAACGATCTCCAAAATTGCCTGAAATACAAAAGATAATTAATCATCTAGAATTCAGATTCCTCAAGCTCTACCAAATATCAACAGAAAGCTGATCCGGATTACAGGGAAATCACTTTCATAATAACACTTCTCAGTGCTAAAATGTCTATAATAGTTGCAATAGTTGCAGTGAACATTTTCACTGCAACTGGTTTGATGGGGTTAAAGGATAATCATTGCACAAAAAGTATGATATTAATGGACAAGGAAAATTTGCTGCAAATGTTGTTGTTGGGTTTTACTGGAGATGAGGAAAATCTTGTGAATTCAGGATATTTTCATGGCATTCTTTGAGATACTGTAAAATTAGACTATAGGAGGTGATGGCCAGAATTTACACTGAAGCTTAATCATGAAGTTATTTGTTGAAACAATATTTTATTCAACTACTACTTTAGGATGTCGGGGGCTTGCGAATACTTACAGCTATACCATCAACTTAGCTCAGCAAATTGCTCAAGATTTATTATTTATTGCAGTTGTGTTTCGTTCCAAATATTTCAATTCTAATTCTTTTTTCAAATATTTCTGAATGTCAATAAAGAATAGCAACATGTTAATTTTGTATTCTGGGGCTTCTGAGTTGAGCACATGGGTACAAACCCTAGAGATGTTATTTCCACCAGGTAATAAGTCAAATTACCATAGGTTTATTGTCATCATTTTGGAAAAACTGGAGACATGAATATCTTTTTCTTGTTGGTCCATCATTAAGGACCCTCACTATCTGGGACATGCCTCCTACTCGTTACTACTATCAGGGAAGAGATGAGGAGACAAAGACCTACACCCAGTGATTCAGGAACAGCTTCTTCCCCTCCACCACAACAATTTTGAATGGTCCATGATCTCTCTTTCTTTATTCCTTTTTTTTTACACTTTTTAAAAATAATTTATAGATTCTTATGGCTTTGTGCTGTATTGCTGTCCCAAAACAACAAATCTCATGTCACAAATCTGATTCTGAAACATAGGAGAACCTGGGGTGATTTACTTGGGTGTATATAACTAGGAGGGGCATAGAATGAACATGCAGTTTTTATCCCCCCAGGGTACGTAATTGAGATCTAGAGGACATAGGTTTAGGGCGAAAGGGGAGATATACAATAAGAACGCAAGGGAAGCAACATTTCCACACAGAGAGGGGTTAGTATATGCACTGAGCTGCCAGAGGAAGTGGTTGAGGCAGGTACATTAACAATATTTAAAAGACAGTTGGGGGACATGTGCAGTGATAGGAGAGGGATATGGTACAAAGGGCCCAGCTTAGATGGGAATCTGGGTCTGCATTGACCAATTGGGCTGAAGAGCCACTCTGTTTGCTATATTACTCTACGATACAGGAATATTGTTTTGTCACAAGTAATCAAAACGGGATGCTTAATTTTTGGAGCTGTCCTGTTCAGCATACTTGTTCCCCTAAACTAGCTGCAGTAAGTTTTGGCAAGCAATGTTCATACTTGTACTTTTGTATGAACTAAATTGGCAACATAAAATTTTCAAACTAGCCCTCATGTGGACATTGAGCAGCAGATGAAAGGGAAGCTGGCAAACATTGTAATCAGCCATATTATTACTATTCTAATATCTACAGTATGGCTGGAATTACATTAACATTTAAAGGTGATTCGACTGCACGAAGGGAAAGAAATCTATAAAAATAATCTATCCGAAGTAAGTAACCTGATAAAACTAAGTGTTATGTACATTTGTAAAAATCACCAAAATGGCTTTATAGATTAGGGTAAACTGGCAGCTGTGGGGCTTGAAAGGGACAGCTTTGGTTGAGAAACAAGTTTATTTTAAGGGGGAAGGATGTAATTCCCTTCATCATTTTCTCTTTACCTTTCCTACCTATCTTTGTGTTAAAGACATTCCAATGTTTGAAAATGTTGACATTTCACAGAACCTTCAGCTAAGCGAGAGGCTGTTTTACTAGTCGGAGATTGTCCATTTGGCCACCTGGCCATGACTGCTGGCTAAGCTCATACAGTAGTCTGAAATGGATTGATGACTAGTTGGTAGATCTGTAGAGAACCACAGGTTAACTACAGAGCATTGCAGATGACAGTGTCAGCACACTACAGCATAGAAATCTGAAATATGCTGGAGGCTCAGTGTGGGCATCCCCCACCTCTCATTCCATCCCTAGACTTGCCCCATTGAATTGCACGACATTCCATAGGTCGGTGAATTAAGGAGCCCTGATACTCTTTGTGAACATTCCCTTAGTTTTGTCCAGCCGAGGCTGATGCCCTGATGCAGTCCACTCATTTAAGAAAAAATGGTTTCAATGATTTTTACGTATTTTTTCTTTACATCATTTTAAATGTAGGCAAAAGAGATTAGTTTACCTGGTTATTTAATTACTAATTTAATTTGTTTGCACAACATTGTGGGCTGAAAGGCTTGTTCCCGTGCTGGCTGTTTTATGTTCTAAATGTGTGCATTTTAAATAGACCAAAAGGTTGAAGTTTTTAAACTCTTTTAATTTTTCTCATTTTCAAATACCTCTGAACAGAGCTATTTGGAAACAATAAAACCAAAGTTTTCAGGCAGCAAACTTTCAGGAAACCATCAACAGTCTATGGGCAGTGTCCAAATTTCTATCGCTTGCCCTTGGCTTGCTGCGTTCATGGAAGAGCCGATGTTAACTTCTCTGTTAAATTATGCAAATCATAAAAACAGTTAATTTGAATACTTGCCTATGCCAGGGATGATGTGGAACAAGTCATTGACTTTTTTGTCTACTGCTGTGGTGATAATTTTCACCCGTGGGAACGCATATGCCACTGAATGCACGCCCATTTCTGCCATCAGAAGGGAGATCAAAAAGATCTTATCCTCTTGCACATCATGATCCTGTGGCAGACAAAAATCAGGTACACATCAATTGGATAGCCTGTATCCACAGAATTATTCTTTTTTCCCCCCTCAAAACTGCATTCTGCAAAATAGCTGAGAAATGTTTTCTTTTAAAATTATTCACATCATTGAAATACTTCATGGTCTAATTTATTAGAAATAAGTACTTTGTAATTAAAATTATTAATAAAGTCTGCAAAAGTTAAAGCCATACACGTTTTCAATTAATAGTACAAAGATGGAACAAAAAGGAGCAATTAATCTGCTTACACATTTAGATTATGAGGGAATGATGATTATAAAATATGGAAAAAATTATATAAGCATTAATTGCTGGAAATAGATGGTAGAATCATATTTGTAACATCCATAAAAAGAGAGTAAAAACAAGACATTAGCTTTCACATATATAGTGAAATGAATCAGCTGCAACAGGGATATGCTGGAGACAGCCCAAAAAATGTTGCCACACTTCCAGCACTAACAGAGCATGCCCACAATTTCCAACCCTAACTCATATCTTTGGAACGTGAGAGGAAACTGGAGCATTTGGAGGAAACCAAGCGGTCACCGGGAGAATGGAAAAACACTGTTTAGGCAACCTTACAGATAGCAGTAGGAATTGTACTCTGATCTTATACCCAGCTTCTTAATTAGTAATGGCTTCAAAGATTAGGGGGAGAAGGCAGGAGAATGGGGTTGAGAGGGAACCGAGATCTAATGGTAGAGCAGACTCAATGGGCTGAATGGTCCAATTCTGCTACATTATCTTATGGCGGACCAACTCTCTGATTCAAGTCAGTATCACGTTAGTAAATCACACTACGTGAAAATTAGGTTGCTTAAACAGTGAGCAATCCTAATCTAAAAACTTCAAGTAGCATAATCAAAAGTGTCATCCCTTTCACAATTTTCATTAGTATTCCATGCAGCCACTGCCTGTTACATTTCAGTGAACAGTACCACCAACCTGCTGTACGCTGTAAAGAAATAACTGATATCTGTGGGCGAGTGTTAAGGCTTGTCAGTGTTGAGTCAGTGATATCAAAAACAAAGTACTTTTAATTCTTTGAAAACTATATAGAAAATAAAATGGAATGAAGTTTGTGTGCACACATAGCTTTTCGTCACCTCCTTTCTATAATTTACCTGAGTTTGATTATACCAAAGAGCGCGAACATTTACCAGCCGTCTGTCCAAACAATTACAAACCAGGTCATTTCAGAGATTTGAAAGAATTATTTTCTCTGACTTGCCAAAGGTCATGTTCTCCATTCTATTATTTATCTGGAAACTTTCTTCCTCTTCGTGTTGTTTCTATAACTATATAGAAATGGATTCCATGAGAAAAATCTTAGCAGTTTGATACCATTGCATTTTCTGTGGACTGGTGATAGAAACCTCAGATACTGGTAGAATGGACTGTACAGACTTGCTGCTGAATTATGGAATTAATTGTAATAACGTATCAGGAGAATGTTCTGATTGTTACTATAATTTGATTTTAACTTTAAATGCAACTTAAAATTACATACTCCAAAACTGTCTTACCAGTAACACTCTGATGGCCATCAACGCTGCAGCGCCCGTGGATACTGTACAGTCCATTAAAATAATGTGATCCTCACTGATGTCCTTAGGCAATCTCAGGTAGTGAAGCTGCAAATTGAGTGAACAGTTTCATAATGGCCCATAATAACAGGCTGACTCCATTTTAATTGCTGTGGCAACCCAGATTCAGTACTATTAAGTCACAATGAAGAGGGGGAGTTTTTTCAGTTTTTACCTCTGGTTCTCCTGTAGTGTGGTTAGTCTGGATCAGGATTTTGCCGACCCTCACGTCTTTACATACTGCTCGTAGGGCAGGTTCCATAGTCTCTCCTGCTCTTAGAATGGATACTCCTGTAATCTTTAAGCAAGAAGAGAATGGAATTACCAGCCTCAGACAAAGTGGAATCAATCTCTCTGTACTGCAGTACTATCTGTGTGGTGAGCAAAGGCATTATGAGAGGAGGCAATGGAAGGGAGGGAGCATTCTGATGAAAGATTATTAACTTAAAATATTAGCTTTGTTTCTCTACGGGCGTGACCTGACCTGCTGAGTAGGTCTAGCATATTCCAATTTCCAGAATCTATGGAATTATCTACCTGTTCTAATAAATTATTTTTTTCTATGTATCCAATTTAAAATAAAACACAACTATTATTTACTTAATTTGGAAGCCATATTTCCTTTATTCAGCAACTCACACACTGATGAACAAATCAAGTTACCAAGTGCATTAACTACTGTACCGTGTAAAAAGTATTCAGCCCCCAACCCCTTCTTCACATAAATGAGAATTATAACCATCGATTTTGCTCAATTTAACTGAGATTTTTTATTTGTGAATCACATGCTCCTTTATTTTTTGCCCACAGTTGAGCCCAAAAACAGGGGAAGTCATAAAGCCTGAAAAACTAAAAATTCAAAACCTGAAATGTCAGCAGTTCAAAAGTATTCATCCCTCTTTGCTCTGTATTTAGGTGAACCACCTCTCTTGTAAAATTGCTCAAGCTGTGCCCGATTAGTTGGGGAGCGGCAGTGGACAACAATCTTGCGGTCTTGCCGGAGATGTTTGATCAGGTTAAGGTCAGGAACCTAGGTCACTCAAAGACATCAATTTTTGTCACTGGAAGCCACTCCATGGTTGCTTTAGCTGTGTGCTGCTGAAAAGGTAATCTTTCAGCAGTTTGTTGTTCTGCTTATAGATGAACTTCCTCCCCCCCACCCCCTTTTAAGTTTTCTGGTCTCCTAAGTGACACTTTGCAAAGTCTTGACAGGCATTTTTTTAAAAGCCAGGTCTTCTTCCTTGCCATTTTTCCATAAATACCCTTTTTTTGTGCAAGGCCTTAGAGATAGAGGAGCTAAGAACTTCCTCTCCTGTTGCAGCCACTGACTTCTGCAGGTCAGAGTGATTGTTGGTGTCACAGTAGCCTCTCTTACAAGTGCCATTCTTCTCTGGTGACTAAGTTTTGAGGGGCAGCCTGACATAGGCAGTGTGGCAGTGGTTTCATATTTTACCCCCACTTTTTCTACAGTGGACAGCACTGACCTCCGAGTTATGTTCAATGTCTTAGGTCTTGTACCCTTCTCCAGATCTGTGCTTCTTATTATCATTTCCCTGAATTGTCTGGAATGCTGCTTTGTCTTCATTTTGGTGAAAATATACCACACTATTGGACTTTACATAGAGAGGGGCTAGTCATGCTTTTGAACTAACTGAAAACAGGTAATCCTCTAATTTGCTACATCAACAAACTGGGTGAGTAGGTTAGGCATTACATGTATACTGCACTTGAGGAAAGTTAGTGTTTAAAGTAGGTTTAAAGGGGATGGATACTTTTTCACTCTCACAATTTCATTTTTAATTTTTAGTAAATTGTTCACAAATTTTGGAATTTCTTTTGATTTGACATGATGTACAAATGTTTTGTAGATTCGCTCAAAAATCGTACTTCAATACATTTTAAATTTCAAAAATGAGACAGTAAAATGTGAAAATAGTTGAGGGGGCTGAATACTTTTTCAAGGCAGTATATACTGAAATGCCACATCAAGGTCATCTATTGTTCACCCAAGACCATTAAGGATTAACCAATCACATATAAATTTATCTCTAACTGAATTGGACATTTTATTACTAAGCAATATGATTATGATAATTTATGCTGTTTACTTTGTCCCATTTAATCATTAAAGCACACGAATTAATGGTTTAAGATTGGCAGTGTTTCTAACTGGATGGTAAATTAAGTTTGGGTGCCGAATTTGCTGCCGTTTGAGGGGTTGCTGGGTCCTGATGCTCCCGAAGATGTTATCGAAATTCTGAGATTTATGGATCGGACTGTAGTTCATATCGGCCTCTTTCAGTTCTATGCTTGTTTTTCCTGTTCTCGCCCATTCGTTCTTGTTATGGATTGGCAGGTGGGGGTTTGGGTGATCTGTTAGCTTTTGTGCGAGGGAGGGGTTGGGGGATGTTTGTGAGGTTTGCGAGTTTTCGTTTCTTTTTCACGCGGGGGAGTGATGTCTTTCAACTACTTGTACGGTTTTCTGTAATCTATCGCTATTTGGAGAAGACAAATTTCAGAGTTGTATTCTGTATACATATTTTGATAATAAAATTAACTTTTGAATGTTGCTTCACAACACAAACTTTGTAACATACTTACTCTTGTACCATCGTATCTTCTCCCTTCGTAGTCCTCTCCTTGTAGTGTCTGAACTGTGCACGTCTGTTGCGAAAGACCAGACCACAGTGAGTTGGTTTGGATGCATTCACGAGTTTCATTCACTCAATGCATCAACCTGATTTCAACGGTATGAAATCTAGATTCATTTCCTGGAAGCTTAACATTCTCTGCTCATGAAGTCAATGGGCCACACAAGTGGGAATGGGAACAGCAAATCGGATGTGAATATTATATATGCAAGCAGAAATCTGCTTGAGTACTTTTGGTACTAAGTAGTATTTATGGTCAAGAGTTCACTCGGGTAGTTTGATAGGGACAACAGAAATTTAAAACTGGAATTTAGAAGGATGAGAGGGGATCTAACTGAAACATATAAGATTATTAAGGGATTGGACACGCTGGAGGCAGGAAACATGTTCCCGATGTTGGGGGAGTCCAGAACCAGAGGCCACAGTTTAAGAATAAGGGGTAGACAATTTAGAACGGAGTTGAGGAAAAACTTTTTCACACAGAGGGTTGTGGTTCTGTGGAATGCTCTGCCTCTGAAGGCAGTGGAGGCCAAGTCTCTGGATTCTTTCAAGAAAGAGTTAGATAGAGCTCTTAAAGAGAGCAGAGTGAAGGGATATGGGGAGAAGGCAGGAAAAGGGTACTGATTGTGAATGATTAGCCATGATCACAGTGAATGGGGGTGCTGGTTCGAAGGGCTGAATGGCCTACTCCTGCACCTACTGTCCATTATCTAAATGATATTGTTTTGAATTTGGCAACCATTTTTTTTCTATGAATATCATCCCTGTTTTTGGATAATGGGCAATGGTCAGGAGTTCATAGTGTATCTGAAGTCAGCTAATAGGGGGGTGGCTATGACTGATGAGGTGATTCAAACGAAGGTCGGCCGGTTTTCCACTATTTCAAAATAATTAACAATTCTACTGCTTTGATCTCAATTTGTTTCCTTTTGACTGTTGTCACTTAAAAAAAGAGCACAGAAACTTGGTGGCTAATACAATGTGTTGGCTGTGAAGTGTGATATCTGAGAGGTTAAATTGCCAATGAATCACCTACCGTCCCATTTGTACTAGAGTCTCAGCTGCCTTTACTTCTACAAAAGGGCATGTAAAATCTATATATCAATCTACAAATATTACTTTGTGGATGTATACACAAGTAGAGATTTTCTTTTACATGTTTTATCACTACAAAACTAAATTCTACTTCAATATTGCTGAACCAGATTTTACTGTTAAAATGATTGTGAGGCTAATATGGTTTTGCATGTTTTTGCATAAATGGCACAATATTTTCATAACTGGAGGTAAACTCATGTCAAAGATCAACCAATCTACTGTAAACTTGGTTAAGATAATGGCATTTCCTATGCATTGAAAATCTGATAGTTATTGTAATGGGAAGGCAGATCTAAACAAAATATATTACAAAAATTTAGAGCTTAGAAGTACAGGCTTAAATAACTGTCAATTAAGATCTTGCACCACTAATTAGCTGTTGCAAGCATTAAGTATAATTTCTTGAAGTTGTCAATAGTTTTAGAATCTAAGTGATTTGCATTTTGCATCACTTTCCTGATGTTATATTTTTACGTATTATTCCCATTTCATCTCCCTTTTTCTTTCCAAAGCCTGTTTGATATTTTGTTTCTCCAATTGTTTGTTTGCTTCCTAATACTTAAACCTCATTGGTTAAGGTATTACTGTATTCAGGATCAATTCACAGTTTCCTTTGATCTGCCATTATCCAGTGAATATTTCCTGCAACTTTCGGAGTCAAACTCTTCAAGCTGAAGGATTTGTAGGGCAAACCAACTCATGCTAGATCCTGTCGGATAGCTACCTACATAAAAACAACCTTGTGTTTTTAACCTCGGGAGTTAATAATAAGCTAATGCATAAAACCACAGTTACAAAATTGGATTGATGGAACTAAATACTTCTAAAAGATCTGAGCTCCATTTGTAAGAGCCATCTTAATGACTGCCAGCATCCATGACTCTTCAAACTGTCTCCAGTCCCAGCCCATCCCAGTTCCTACCCACTTTCCTGGATGTGTTCTTTCCTTGAAATGGCTATTTTGGCAGTGAAAGCCTGTTATATGGTGACTGGTTAGTAAGTCACTCAAATTGCTGACAATTTTTCAGGGAATAACATCTGGAGGCTGAGACATTTTGTGAAAAGTAACTGACAAATTCACAAGTATCTGCACGCAGAGCGAAAAGAAAACACCTGTGCCTGAACCAATCAGGAGGCTGAACTCAATAACCTCTGTGTCAAGCTCTGCTGTGGTGGTTGCTTATGCAATGTATCAGTCTGTCCTTCACTGCAGTCTTGGGGACATTATTAATCATCTCAACTGAAGGATATGGAGCAACAACTGTACAGATATGCAGAAACTGCAAGGACAATGGGCCTCCTCAAGTTTAGGAAATTATAGATTGCATTCTTGTTGTACATTGGATTTCTTAGCAATTCAGGAATTCTAATTGTCTGTCACTCACAAGAGTAAGTCTACAACCATGAGATATACAAAAGGTACCTGAATATGCATGTATGTATGCATGTGCATGTCTTTATTGTTTTTGTTGCTCATTATTGTCACTTTACTGGTAACTAGGGAATTTGTTATTGCCATTCTATTGGTAACTTGGAAAATTGTGCTGTGCATGTGCAGCAATAGGAAGGGTTCATTTGCTGCAAGGCTATGTTTACCTGCTGGTGAGTCCAGAGGCAGAGACTCAAAGGATGAGCCAGGGACCGGAAGCTCAGGGCCCAGTGGCTGAGAGGCCAGGCCCAAGGCCTGTCCTGTGCTGCAGGTCTGCCTATATGTGTGAGGGTGTGACAGGAGCTTGTTTTGTTGTTTTCCTGTTTTGTTCTATTGTTGTTGTTGCTAGTGTTGTTCCACTGAACATTGTGGACATGCTATGTTGGTGTCAGAATGTGTGGTGATACTTGCAGGCTCCCCCAACATATCCTTGGTTGTTAGCACAAATAGGTATTTCACTACATGCTTCAATGCATATGTACAGAACTAAAAAATTCAGAATCTGGAGTTGGAAGAGCTAGCATGCTAATGGATACAGTTAGGAAATAGTGTTTCTATGGGCAAGCCAATTCTGAATCCAAATGCCCAATTTACCTTGGCTCCCATGCATCTTAATCTTCTGTAGGAGCCTCCATCAGAGTCCTTATCAAACACTTTACTAAAGTCCACGTGAACCATGTTCACAGCTTTACCTTCATCAATCATCAAAAAACTCAGCCAAGTTAGTTAGACACAACTTGCTCTATATAAAGCTATGCTGACTGTCCCTAATTAGGCCATGGTTTTCCAAATGCTCACAAGTCCTATCCCCCTCCGGTCACTTCCCTACTAATGATGCGAAACTCACTGGTTTATAGTTTCCCAGATTATCTCTATTTCCTTTCTTGAAAAGTTGAACATTAGCTACTTGCTAGTCCTCCAGGAACTTACTCATGGTTAGAATAGACAAAAAGATATTGCTCAAGGGCCCAATCTTACCTCCTGCCTCACTCAATAACCTGGTGTCTATCCCATCAGGCCCTGAAGACCTATCCATGTTAATGTCCTTTAAAAGATCCAAAGCTACCTCTTTATTTGAAATTGCCCTAACAAATTACCATATTCCACACTGATCCTCCTTTCCTCAATGTGCTTCCCTTTAGGAAATTCTGAGGCAAAGTATTCATTTAAGAGCTCAACCCTATCCTCTGCCACCAATCACATGTTCTCTCTTTTATCCCTAGTTATTCTCTTTCTTTTGATGCATATGCATAGAATGCCAGGGGATTCTCTTTAATCCCACTTGCCAAAGGCTTTTCATGGCCCCTTCTGGCTGTCCTAATTCCCAGTTTGAGTTCTTTTCTGGCTTCTTGTAATTCTCAAGGGCTCTGTTTGATCCAACTTCCTAAACCTTACATACAGTTCCTTTTTCTTCTTGACTAAATTTATTTCCCTTGACAGCTTATTGAAAACATACCTGTCTTTTATTGCATGCAGTTGGTCTTTAAACACCCTCTGCATATCAGATGTGAATATGCCCAATAACATCTGTTCCAAATTAACTCTCCTTAGTTCCTGCCTAAAACTTTCATAATTTGCCCTGTTCTAATTCAGTCTTACCCTGCAAGGTCCATACTTATCATCAAATTAAGGAGTTGTGATCACTGTTCCCTAACTGTTCTCCCACTGACAGGAGAGTCACCTGACCAGACTTACTACCCAACACCAGGTCCAGTATTATCCTTCCTCTTGTTGGACAATCTACACATTGATTTAAGAAACTCTCCTGGATTCTGCCCCATCTAAATATCTTGCACTAAGGAGGTCTAAGTCCATATTGGAGAAGCTGAATTCTACCCCTACAACAACACTGTTCTTTCTGCTCCTTTCCCTAATCGGCCTGCATATCTATTCTTCAATGTCCCAGTGGCAATGGCGGGGAAGGGGGGTGTAATATAATCCCGTCAGAGTGATTACACATTTCTCCACATAATCATTCAGTGGATGAGTCCTCCATTACATCCCCTCAAGTGAAGCTGTGATTTCATATCTGATTAATAATGCAACTCCCCGCCCCAAGCATCCCCTTTAATCTTCTATACTCTTAGCATTAAAATAGACACACTTCAACCCTGTGCTATTGTTTCTATTACTTTGCTCCTACCTATTCTTACTCAACATGACATCTACCCTCCCCACAATCCCTCTGTTTACTGACTTGGTGACTGATTCCCATCCACTTCAAAACTGGTTCAAACCTTAAACTAATCCTAATGCCCCAAGAGGGCAGTAGGGCACTCCCTCAGCCGTATCTAAAGAATTATATTCGTCATTGAAGGAGCTGATCACAGGGAAACCATGCACTGACTGTTAGTGGTCAGCCGTACGTACATCTGAAAACTGTCCTTTGGTTGACAGTAAAAGTCAGAGGTTTCCAGCCTCCTAGATGGTCAAGCGTGTGTCCAGCTCCAGCTCCAGTTCCTTGATGCCGTCTGTCAGGAGCTGGAGCTGGGTGCACTTCCTATAGATGTCGTCTTCCAGGAGACAATGAGGTTCCCTGGTTTTTCACATCTTGCACAAAGAGCATTCCACTGCCCCAACTACCATCCTGCCTACACTCATCAAGGACTAAGGATAAACAACAAAATAAAAACATTGCTTCTTCTTGCCCGTGACTTCTCACTAAAGCACTTTAAAGAGCTGCTCTCATCTCCACAATTAGGCCAAGTACTCTGCCTCTTCATGCTAAAGCCTCAGACCTACTCCTCATCTTGACCCTAATTTTATTTATTGGTTGTTGTCAATTAGCTAAATAGTCAATCAATTCAATCAATTATTAACAGTATGCAAACGTACCTCTTTTAGCATTCTGGTAGGTGAAATTCACCAAAAAGTCACAACCCCTACTTTTTTTTAAAAGAAAACACTCATATTTCTCACTCCAAGTCATGTCTCCTGATAATTAGTCCAATATGTCTTACTAGCCAAATACAACTTGAAGGAAACAAAAAAACTGCAGCCCAATAGATTTGATTTCAGTGCAAGCAGATTCTAATTCACCAACAATTAACTATTAGAAATATTCCTACTCTGCGACATACAAAACCACATGATCATCTCATTAATTAATTCCACCACATTTATCCTTTACAGGTTCCAGATTTCATAAATTGACAAATGAAAATATAATTAAAAATAAAAAACATTGCAGTTAATTTCTTTTTTAAAAAATCAACCATCGTTTCATAATTGATGATAATCCCATTTGAGTTTAAAAGCATTATTTACATAAATTGCAATACATTAAGGGAGCAGACAGAGGTACATAAATGCCAGGTCTTTCACAGCCTGTGCAGCAGAGAACAAGATGGTCTTTGAACTTTTCTCTCACAATTCCCAATACTCTAAATGAGTGACCAGAACTTTTATCCTTTCAACCCAACCTTAACAACCTCCTTCCTCTAACAACAGCTTTCCCCAATGTCTCCCATTCCCTCTGTGTATAGACAGCCACAGCAGTCTAGCACATTGACATTTCCTTCAGTTTCCTTTTTCTATATTTTCAGAGACCCCTCAAAACTCACTATGCATTTTCGCATTTCCTTTAACAATGATCATTTTTTGGTCCTTTGACATATTATTTATAGTACATCATTGACATAATGTAATTAAGAATATGATCATCTAAAAAAGTATAAAGGTGTTTCTAAGAGGAAAGGAAAGGCTAAAGGCATCAGGGAGCAGAGACGGCCAGGCTCAAGTGGAGGGAAATAAAGGACACAGGAATAAACAGTCTATTCCTGTGTAGCAACACTCTGAATTAATAGATAACAGTGTTTCCATACATACCCTGAAAGGCAATAATGAAAGTGCGTGCTCTATCAAAAGTCTCATCAACCTCTTTGAATAGAATATAAACTCATCTCGACATGTGTCTTTATTTCTATGAAAGGAAATGGCACTATGAGTTTTCAATATTTCATTTGGAAAATGTACAAAACATAAATTGCACCTCATTAACAATGTCAAGCACAATAAAAGTTTTTCATGGAGCTAATATATCTCAACATTTCCTAATAATTTATAGTTTAAACACAATTCAAAATTTCCTACCAAGTTGCTTGTGATATCTTCCCTCAGTTCTGGTTCTGTATCCTTTGGATTTCATTATTCTTTAACCTCCATGTTTCATTCACAAGAGAACAATTTACTAAATTGAGAAGTTAACAACTTCTTGATTATAAATTTCAGGGATGTAGTTTAGATTCCAGACTCTGATGACCTCCATGAATTATTAAAAGGCTAACATTTTAACTGAAATACATAACCAGAACTTCAGTTTGAAATATAAGCAATTAATTCACTGTAGTTGCAAATAAAAAGGGAGGAAAACACCAGATGCATCAATCATAACTATGTTGTTGCATAAACAAATTGCTTCACAGGATGGCAGAACTGATTAGCAAATTTGAAAGACAAGCTCACTGAAGCCTTCACAAATATCTTTGGGTAAAAGTATGGACAACAGTGAAGATGATCAGAGGTCAATACTTTTCAAAATGCAAAAAAATAAGTGCAACTAGAAGTGTGTGTGTGTGGCGGGAGTGTTGGAGTGTGGTTGATATCTAGCCTGAGCTAAAAACAATTAATGCTGGAGATACAGAGGTCCCACATGTTCATGAAGAAGAAAATCTTCTACCCATAGTTTATCTGGTAATTATGCAACTGGGGTTTTCATGAAACTAGCAAAAACAGTTTCATATTGAATTCTATTGTAAAACATTTTTACTTAAAAGAGAAAGGAGAAAAGCAGATGATACATTGTTCTGCAATTTATCAAAAGGTTAGTGTACAGAATACTGGGTGTGAAGAACAGTAATATTTTTGAACAATTCCCATGCAACCAGCATGATCATGTAACTGGCATCTCCCATTACCCCTGAATGGCTGAGAGTACATATAAATTACTAACCTAACTGCATCTCTGAACAGTGACAGGATTCCCCAGCACTGGCAGCTTTTAGTTTATTGTTCTGATAACCAGCCAAATTATTTTGCATTCATAATTTTGAAGCTTCTGAACCATCTGCTGCAAGTCTTGTGGCTCTTCATGTGGAATTTTATCTGATGACTTTTCAAAACAGCACTTTATCAAAGACCTTTTGGAAGTCAGGTACACAAATGTCTATTGCAGTCCAATCCAAAGAAAGATTGACAGGACTAATGTTCCTCTTTTAAAAGCTGAGTGTCTATCACTTGTTGCAGAGGCTACTTAAGTATATCTACAACTGTATTGTTGACAGTAAAATTCTGATTTGGAGATTAGTTTTGCATCCTGGCTTGGTGAGCTCATCTCATGACTGCAAGAAATGGTAAAATATTGTGGACACAGCTCAATGCATCATTGAAACCAGCTTCCACTCCATGACCTCTGCCTATACTTTTCACTTCCTCAGTAAAGCAGTCAGCACAATCAAAGACCCCACCTACCCCGTATATTCGCTCTTCTCCCCTTTCCTATCAGGCAGAAGATACAAAAAGCCTGCAAGCATGTACCACCCAGTTCAAAGACAGTTTCTATCCTGCTATTATGAGAATACTGAATGATTCTCCTGACCTGATAACCTACCTCGTTTCGACCTTGCACCTTCCTGTCTACTTGCACTGAGCCTTTTCAGTACTACAACTCTTTATTCTGTACTCCTATTGTTTTACCTCCTATGACCTCAATACACCGTGGTAATGAACTGTGCTGCATGGACAGTATACAAGGTAAGTTTTTCATTGTACTTTGTAGATGTGACAATAATATGCTAATTTACCAAGAAAAAAATAATCTAGTGAATCATTTTGCATGCGTGAATGACACTTACACGAGACATCTGCTTTTGTAACTGCATTGGTGCTGTAGCTTTCAGGATCACCAAATTTGCATCCAAATTAAATGTATTACAGTGTGGCAAGTACAGAGGAAAATGCACATCTGAAACAGCACCCTCATGGCCTTTGGTCATCCAAAAAGATTCTATGGCCAATGAAATTGCAATCACACAGAACTTAGAAACCTTCAAGAGATGGGGACAAGAGATTGGCAGCAATACCTTTTTCTGCAATTGGATCCTCAATTTCTTCACTTGCAGACCCCAATCAGTACGGATTGGCAACAACATTTCCTCCACAATCTCCATCAGCACAGGTGCCCCACATAGCTGTGTACTTAGTCCGCTGCTTTACTCACTTTATACTTATGACTGTGTGGCTATGCACTGCACCAATGCCATATTTAAGTTCGCTGACACCACTGTCGTTGGCCAAATCAAAAGTGGTGATGTATCAGCATATAGAAGGGAGACTGAAAATCTGACTGAGTGGTGCCACAACAATAACCTCTTACTCAATGTCAGCAAGACCAAGGATCTGATTATTCAGATGGAGAGGGTCAGCAACTTTAAATTCCTCGGTGTTAACATTTCAAAAGATCTGTCCTGGGCCCAGCATGCAAGTGCAATTATGAAGAAAGCACGACAGCTCTCATTACACACACATGCAGTTCAACTCTTTGAATGATTATGCAGAAAGTTTGAAGTTAATAACTGATGTCCTTCTACTTTAGGCCACAAACTTATCAATCACCCCTGCTGTGGACCACTTCTGGAGGTCCAAGTCGCCGACTTCTACAAAGAAGGAATCCGTATGCTCCACGACCACTGGACTAAGTGTGTACATGTAGGAGGGGGTATGTTGAAAAATAAATATGCTAGTTTTTCTAAAATTGACTCCTTCTACCTTAGGCCACGAACTTATCAATCATTCCTTGTACTGCATGTACTTTGATAATAAATTTACTTTGAACTTTGAAATGCTAATCAAATAGTGACTTAGCACTTGGTATATATTATTAATTTGGAATGAAAAATATTAACACAAATCCCGTATTGCTGAGAGTGGGAGAAAATTTAAGAGATATCAATAATTCATACAATAAATCAATGTAGACTTATTGAAGACAGCATCCATTTTAATAGAAAAGCCTGATGGGGTTCCCATATTCAAAAAGTGTGCGACTACTCACAGTGCACCATAAACCTAACTTCAATGATGTGTGAAATACTGGAGTTAATTATTAGTTACATATTTAAGGATTGTCACTGCAACAACAACAATCAAACTGGCTTCTGAAAGAAGATTCTGCCTGACAAACTTCCTTCAGACAGCACTGCAATAAGTACCATTATATACTTCACTTCCAAAAGATGTTTCAATAAAGTTCTGCTTGAAAAGCTGTCAGCCAAAGTTCCACATGAAAAGCTGCTAGACTTGGAGCAGATGTCTCAGCAGCTTCAGAATTAGATAAGCAAAATAATTAAGTCAGACAATGGTAGAGGAAAATTACCGAAGAGAAATGTACAACACAATAAACAGAAAGGCAAAGTATCCCTGTGAACTGTTTAAATAGCTAAGATTAATTTGACAGATACAGGGAAATATCAAATCATCCATTCAATAAAGTTGGGAGAATCAAGCAACACAGTCAATGAAGTGTGAAACCACATAGCCGTAAAAGCATAGTTCAGGAAATATTACAACTCCCTTCAACGCTGCTCAGAAACGTATTGAATTTGCTAGTCTACAAACAGTTCTTCTGGAGGAACACACATGGTATCGAACAGGATGCCACAGGCTGGTTTCAAATGAGTAAAAAGTAGGCTCGATCAGGAAATTCACTTTAATAGGCTATTGTTCTAGAAATTTAAAAATTAAATTAAATGGATTTGTTTGAAGTATCATCTGTCAGATGGAGAGCACTGTATTTTCAATGCTTTCAATACACATCCTTAGAAAGATGCAACTAAAGTTATTAACTATCGTCAAGAGATGCTGACAAGCAATTTTCAACTTAAAGACTGTATAACACCATCCAGCTAAGGGCATATTGAAAATTACTCGCAGCTTTTCAGTATCATTTCAGTAGCAGGATGGGCAAATTGCCTTCAGTTTGGATAAGTGTGCAGTATTGCATTTTGGGGAGGTACACAAGGTTTGGAGAAATGGGGTGAATGGCAGGCCCTGCTGAGTGTAGTGGAACCGAGGGATCTAGGATTACGAGTACACAGTCTGCTGCAAGTGACATCACAGTTACGTTGCATTTGAGGTGACATTGTGTACAGTTTTGGTCACCCTGTTATAGGAAAATCATTAAGATGGAAAATATTGAAAGAAGATTCATGAGAATGTTGACAGGAGCCCGAGTTATTGACGGAGGTTGGGCAGGCTAAGGCTTTATTCTTTGAAATGTAGGAAACTGAGGGGGTAACCTTATTTTTTTAAATTAGAATATACAGCATGGCAACAGGTCCACTCCGACCATTAAGTCTATGCCGCCCAATTACATCCATGTGACCAAGAACCCCAGAGAACCTGTACATCATTATAATGTGGGAGGAAAATGAAGCACCGCGGAAAGCTCACGTGGAGAACGTACCGACTCCTAACAGACAGTGGTGGATCTGAAACCAGATTGCTGGTTACACTAACTGCTCTGCCAGCGTGCTGCCCTACAGGGGTGTATTAAACCATGAGGGGCACAGATAGGGTGAGTGCACACCGTCTGCTTCTCTTAGGGAAATGGAGCTAAAATCTAGGGGTCATATGTTAAAGGTGAGAGGGGGAGGGATTATAAGGGACGAGAGGAACAACTTGTTCATGGTGGGTGAAGGTATATGGAATGATCTGCCAGAGAAAGTAGTGGAGGCAGGTGCAATAACAACACTTAAAAGGCATTTGAGTAAGTACGTGGACAGGAAAAGTTTAGAGAGATATGGGCCAAATATGGGCGAATGGGATTAGCTTAGGTGAGCACCTTGGTCGGCTCGGATAAGTTGGGCTAAAGGACCTTTTCCCATGCTGCACTACTCTATAAATATTTATTTTATTAGATTTAAAAATCAATAAACACAGCACATTTCTGATAAGGATTAAGCTAGGTTTATAGTTAAAGTGCAAGCTTTTGGCTATTTGAACAAAATATCAATCACTGGGTATACTAACAAATCAATGAATGTTAACCAACTCAAACTAATTATGTCTTAACTGCTGAAAAATAGAAGGCTTTAGTTTTATTCGTTTCATTTTACTGAACATACCTCATAGAGTAAAAGATCTGGGAACGTATCATCATAGCAATGAAAATGGGAATAGAAAAAAGGATTTTTAAAGAGTGGCATAGCAAAGGAATGGGATTAATTTACAGGCACTTTCAGTGGCCAGCTTTTATATGATGCCTCAGTGGTCTTAATGTCCAAAAGATGATGGTACTAAGTTAAGGAATTAAGGTGATCATAGGTTTGGATCAGACTGAATGGATACAGTACCTAATAAATGTATGCATCCCCTGAACCTGCGGAGTACTCTTCAACACACTCAATGTCTCTGGCAATGGTTGTGCTTGGTGAGCCGATGCCAAGGTTGCCCTAAAACAATACAATGTGGAAACATGTTACAAATCTCAATAGAAGACAACAACAACAAAAAAAATCAGAGCTTTCAGATATTAAAGACATGTTTGCTTTTTAGAATATGCAATTGCACAGATAGATGCAGAGTTATACTTGAAGATTTTTATATTTGACTCCTGAGTAAAAAAAAATACATCTTTATTGAGGTTTGTATCTGTTAAAATTAAAAAAAAACATTAAAAATTATTTGCACAACTAAAAAGCAAACAGAATTTCCCAAACAAGCAGTTACTGTATGCCTCAGCTTGATCACTAAAAGCTTAGCAACATATTGGACAGTGGTTTCAATTTCTGGCGTAAGTGAAAACTGTCAATAATCACATTGGCTTTCTAAGGTACATCATCTGATTCTGCGTGGAAACAAACACTGCATATGTTAAAAAAACAAGTCATCTCATAAAACCATTTTGCAAACCACTGCCCAAAAATAAATGCATTCCACCTTGTCAATAACAGCTTTTGTTGTCACTTTGGCATAGCAGCACCCAGGCAGATCTTACTGATTTTAAGTTGGATAGGTATGAACAAAGGTTGAGGTGTGAGATAAAGGTCCTCTTATGAAACCTATGCTGCTTTCATTCCAGAACAAGTGACAGTAAATGATCTAAGTTAGTCAGGTAAACTGTGAGGTATAGTACTCAATATTAAGCCTAACCTGTTAATCTTGTTATTTAGGTGTAAAAGATATTGGCTAACAGAGCGATACACAGCAGGTCAGACAGAATCTATGGAAGAAATGGATAGCCGACGTTTCAGATCGAGACAATTCATCGGGATCTGACAAAGACCTCAACACCAAACATCAACTGTTCATTTCCTCCACAGATGCTGCCTGACCTGCTGAGTTTCTCCAGCTCCTTTGTGTGTTGCACAATAACGTCCAACTTTTTACCAGATTCCAATATGAGACCCCACTAAACTCCTGGAGTTTGGCAATCTCATCTTCTGACAAATCCACATTCTCAATAATGTGTGGGAGATGTCAATTGGTTCTCACCCTGGCTAATAATATTACTGTGAAAGGAATCTCCAGCCGAGAGCAAAAAAAAACTACTTGATCAATCTCTCAGGCAACATCAGCACTCAAAATCCCCTAACTATTAAGAAATGGAGCAATAGAAATATACCAGAGTTACGCAAGACAACACAGTTTTGGGAACTGAACAAGATCAAACTGTATTTTAGAATGACTATACACTTAATGAGACTCCATACTCCCAGCTATACAACGAGGGACCAACAAGTAGCAGTTTTCCAGCCTAACAACTAAGTGCCTCCAACAGTCCAGTCACCTTCCCAGCTGGCAGTTACAGCAGTGACCTGTAATCAGTGGGTCAAACATTCTGGGCCATTGTGGCCTTTAAGAAGCAGCTTATGTTAAGCATCCTGAGAAATAGGCCTGCCTTTCCCACCGTGTCCCCATCTCTGCTGCTCACAGCAGTGTAACAAATACAGCAGATTTCAAAACCAAACTCCACAGCCTGAAATAAGTTTCCTTTACTTTTACCTATGTAGGCAGTCAGATTTGGTTGAGAGACAGGACAGTATACATTAACCTTCCACTCCATCACATCTTTTACCAGCAGGGTGGGAGGGTGGAGCTGCTGCCTTTCGTTGTCAGAGAACCAGGTTCGACCCTGAACTTGGGAGCTGTCTGTGCATAGCCTATATGTTCTTTCTGTGGGTCCACCTTCCACCCCCATTCAGGAGAAGTATGGGTAAGTAAGCCATTGTAAATTACCAAGTTTCCACTGTAAAATACATCCTCATGAGGTGGAATTTCTTTAGCTAGATAGGTAGTGAATCTGTGGAATTCATTGCCACAGATGGCTGTGGAAGCCAAGCCATTGAGTATACTTAAAGAAGAGGTTGGTGGGCTCTTGATTAGTAATAGCATAAAAGGTTATGGAGAAGACGGCAGGACAATGGGTTGAGAGTGATAATCAATCAGCTATGACGGAATGATGGAACTGACTTGATGGGCCAAATGGTTGCTCCTATGTCTTATAGGTCTCATTCATGTTTAGATAAGTGGCAAAATCTGGGAGGAGTTGAGAATAAAAAGTGGGCGGATGATGACTGGGGCAGACTTAGTGAGCTGAAGGGATTGTTTTCATGTTGTATCTCTCTACTGCTTCTAAAGGCATTTAGCAGACGCGGACACATATGAGAATGAGCCAAAGTGACCTATTTCTCTCATTCTGCTGTGGCTAAGTCTCAAGCCTCTTTTCTCCTAATAGTAAAAAAAATCTTATATAAGGAGATCTTTGTAATTTTCATACTTTCTGGCAGAGCACTTGATGCTGAAGGCATTGTTGTCTGGTACAGCTGCAGATACCTCACTTCTTAAGGTAAATGTTGATAAATTTATGACAGTATTTTACGGAATGCTAAAGCTAAAAGCCTAAGTTCTAGGATACCTTTACCGTAGAAACACTATGTGGTCTGCTCCAATGGAAGCCTGGTCTCCATTTAAATTTTCAGTTTTCTCCTTCCTTCTCATCCCTCCTTCATCATTCCCCCCCCCCCACCCACACCACCCAAACCACCATTCATCCATTCACTGATTCTGCACCTGGAAATTAACCTGTGGGTACACAGACATCCCACCTCTCCCGGAAATTCCAGGAGTCTCCCGCTTATTAATAGTGGCTCCCTGATGCCCACAAATTATATACAATGTCACTGAAATCAATTTTTTTGAGAGCAAGCGAGAGAGCGCGAGAGAGAAAGCAAAACAGAAAGCCCAAGAGCGACCACCAGAGAGAGCGAGAGCAAGCAAGCGACGGAGAGGGAGAGGGAGAGCGCGCGCGCGTGCGCGCGAGGGAGAGGGCAAGAGAGAGAGCGCGTGAGGGCGAGCATGAGAGAGCACGAGAGAGCGCGTGAGCAAGAAAGCGAGAGCGAGCGAGAGAGAGAGGGGGATAGAGCGCGAGCGAGAGAGAAAGTGCGAGAGCGACCACAAGAGATCGAGCGAGAGAGAAAGAAAGCAAGAGAGAAAGCGAGAGCGCACCATGGGAGAGTGTTCCAAAAAAAGAAAATATAAATCGTACATTACCCCAGACTACACTAAAGTGTACCCCTGCCTAATAGGGGTCAAAAATAATGACAGTGTTGCTCGCTGTGCTGTTTGCAACAGTGACTTTTCTATTGCCCATGGTGGGTTAAGACTGTAGAAGACATGTTGAGGTGAGTTTAACAGGTATCATTCGTTCATTAGCATAGCTAACGTTATTTAAACTAGCTGGCTAGCTGCTAAGGAGCTACTCTATTGCAGACATCCCACCTCTCCTGGAAGTCTCCCACAAATTGATGGTGCTACCTCCCTGGGATGTCTGGGTACAGAGAACTAAATTTAAAACCTAGGAACATTTCTGCTGTTTACACAGATTCCAATGTTCATTTCTACTCAACAAAGAGCATGCTGTGCTGTGTACCCAGTTGCAATTTTAGCAATACCACTTGCAGGACAATTTCTCCTCCTGTTCAGTACTTCAGCATACGTTTTGAATATAGTCTGTGCTTTAATGTCCATGATGTCTGGGAGAAGGGATGCTCAGTCCTAAGCCGCTGAATGTAGAAACACAGATCACATCAGTACTAAGTGGCAAATAACTTCCTGAGACTAGGATCCAGATACTATCCAGGAAAAGTGATCTCTCAGCGTCTACTCTGCAGAGCTTCTTAATAATTTTAAGTTTCTTTGAGATAATTTTTCATTCTTCTCAGTCCTAAATGGTGGAGCAGTCTACTCCATGTCTTTTCAGTGGAAGCTTTTTCATTCAATAAACTCATGTGGTATAATCTCAAAATCAGGTACTGCTTGGGTAAAATGACTGAAAGTGTAAACTATATTTGACTTGTGTTCACAGCAGAAGTCCTATATAGTCCTTCATAGTCTTACATTTCAATCTCTTGCAATAAACCCTAATGTATGATTTCCCTTCCCAACAGCTTCCTTTGCCTGTGTGTGAATTTTCTGTAATTCATTTACAAGGAAACCTTTGAGTTTTCTGCTTAATCCTCAACCCCCCCCCCAGCAAAAAGAAACACTCCTGCCTTTGTGCTTGTATCCATTGTAACAATTCTTCAGTCAGACACAGCAAAACTTGGTAGAAAACCAGGCTCTTAAAAAAAACATGCTGAATGCCTGATTAGCATTTGTCATTTTATCATTAAAATCTGATCCTAAAATTGTGTAACCTATAAATAATAAGTTATACTAAAGCATCAAACTTTTATTCACCCAACTTCATTTTAAATTGATTGACATCTTTGCCAAGATGGAGTAGAAATTAGCTCAAGCATATTGCATCCTTACTAGGGCCCTCAAATATTCTCATGCTATTTATTCATCAGATCTAATACCTCACAGGAGATTAAAAACAAACACTTAACTTTCTTGCTGTCAATTTTAGAAATGTGGACACAACGAAAACCCCAGAGAGGTTTTATAAAATTCTTCAAACACTGTAAATGAAAAAAAAATGAACAGACTAAACTGCAGATTAAATTAATCCCTAACCATCTCTCAAATGAACTGCGGAATCGTTGATGGGAATGTCACCCTTAATTAAGTTAGATGGTGGCAGTTGCTGGGCAACTGTCTCAGAGTTCAGCACTGACATTTATATTTTCAGCAGGTGAAGCCTGGTATAACTAGGCAGCAGTCATCTGCTCAGTTAGCATGTGCATTGTTGTTGCGTAGTTAATGGATTTCCATTAAACTGCTACAGGAAAAATAGATTCACAAAAATAAAAGATCACTAATGTTTTGGTGCCTTTCTAAAATAAAAGAGGAAGAATACCTTGAACACCTTGAGTTGTATCTACCTAGCTATGGAATATATTCTATTTGTAATATTGAAGGTAGTTCTCCTTTAAACTCTGTGCTACTATTGTCATAATTTCAATGTCAACGTTTTAAAAATTTGTTTGAAACAAAACAATAACTGAACAGCTGGTGAAAGTGGCCAAGGTAACTAAAGATAATCTGGCCAAAAGATGAGAGTAAATGCCATCAATGGTCTCTTTCCCAGTGGAGACACAAGAGAGTGCAAAGCTGGAATCTGGAGCAACACATGAAGCACTGGGGAAACTCTGCGGGTCAGAGAGCATCAAGGGAGGCAAGTGAACGGTTGACGTTTTGCGTTGAGATCCCTCACCTGGACTGACAGCTTCAGAGAAGATGGCCTCAACCACAAAGTCAGCTCCTTATTGTCACATCTTCATCCTCACTAAGATGTTGAGACTGGGAGCTCGGAGCTGAATTTGTGTCATCTGCAGCGATGTCAAATTTTATAAAGGCTTGTTTTGCATTATGGGGTTGCGTTGATTGGCAGTTTTCATACTTTCTGGGCTTTTCAAACTCACAAAACAGGCTACAACTTAAATGTAGGAAATGCAGTCATCAATGTGTAAACAGCAAGCTCCCACAAACAATAATGTGAGTCTTACTATTTATTATTATTATTGTCCAGAGAAGTCACTGGAGAAATTTGTTCAAAATGGGATTTCTCATTCAACTGGACAAGGCCAAACAGCCTTTGTTTGATATTCAAACCTGAAAGCCACACTACAATGATTGTGTTCTCAAGCCTAGAGCTAATAACATCTTTCACTGAGCAAGATGCTTTTCAACTCAGCGAAAGCAAAGGAGGCTGGTATCTAAAAGTTATCCAATTAGGTGCCAGGGTAGGTTAAGTGACTTAAAATGCCAGAGCTACCTAGGAGAATTTTGATTATTATATTTTTTTCATAAATCAGTTCATTTCTTAATAAATTAGTAAATTTGCTGATGACACAAAGGTTAGGGGTGTTGTGGATAGTGTGGAGGGCTGTCAGAGGTTGCAGCTGGACAGTGATAAGATGCAAAACTGGGCTGAGAAGTGGCAGATGGAGTTTAACCCAGGTAAGTGTGAGGAGGTTCATTTTGGCAGGTCAAATATAATGGCAGAATATAATATTAATGGTAAGAATCTTGGCAATGTGGAGGATCAGAGAGATCTTGGAGTCCGAGTCCACAGGACACTCAAAGCTGCTGCGCTGGTTGACTCTGTGTTTAAGAAGGCATACAGTGTATTGGCCTCCATCAACTGTGGGATTGAGTTTAAGAGCCGAAAGGTAGTGTTACAGCTATATAGGACCCTGGTCAGATCCCACTTGGAGTACTGTGATCAGTTCTGTTCACCTCACCACAGGAAGGATGTGGAAACTATAGAAAGGGTGCAGAGGAGATTTACAAGGATGTTGCCTGGATTGGGGAGCATGCCTTATGAGAATAGGTTGAGTGAACTTGGCCTTTTCTCCTTGGAGCAGCGGAGGATGGGAGGTGACCTGATAGAGGTGAATAAGATGATGAGAGGCATTGATCATGTGGATAGTCAGAGGCTTTTTCCCAGGGCTGAAATGGCTAACATGAGAGGGCACAGTTTTAAGGTGCTGGGAAGTAGGTACAGAGGAAATGTCATGGGGTAAATTGTTGTTGTTGTTATGTTTTTTTCTCCCCACACAGGGAGTGGTGAGTGCGTGGAATGGGCTGCCGGTGACAGTGGTGGAGGCAGATATGATAGGGTCTTTTAAGAGACTCCTGGATAGGTATATGGAGCTTAGAAAAATAGAGGGCTATGGGTAACCCTAGATAATTACTAAAGTAAGTACGTGTTCAGCACAGTATTATGGGCCAAAGGGCCTGTATTATGCTGTAGGTTTTCTATGTTTCTATGTCCCTAATTACATAGTACCCAATAGCATCATCTGTATCACGACATTATGTGTTTTGTACAACTTTAATTAAACTTGTGCCTAGTTGTGAATCACGTAAACTGAATCCTCATGCTGTTATGAAGTGTTTCAGTTTGTTCAATGCAAGCATAAATTAAGGCTTTACTTTTATGTTGGTATGTTCTACCCTTATGGTTACATCTAGGCCGCCCACACAGAACTAATGCAGCTTACAATGCAGATGCTTTATTTTTTACAAGTGATAAAGTTGGGGGAAGGGCAGAAAGCAGAAAGTTATTTTTGAAAAAACAAGTTGCTTAATAGTGATTGTGTTACGCATTTTAACTCGTTTTAGTAATTGGACTTTGTTTTTCCTGTAATCCTCTAATTGGCAGAGAATTTGCAGGAGAAAACTCAATGAAAACATGACTTAAAAGCATGTTGGAATCACCCAGCATGTTGGGGCTGTATTGATGGAATGACGAAACAGAGGCAAATTTTCAAGTCAGAGAAGATTAATCATAACTGAGAAGAGAGAAAGCAAGTTGGCTTTAAGTTGTAGAGAGACTGGGAGGAGGGGCATGGAATGATTGGGAAGGAATCTCTCTGAAAGTGCAACGCCAGTGTTCAACTTTGATGAATTAACCTGGTTGATGGATTAATAAGGATAGTTGGAAGTAACAAACAAAAGAATGCCAGAAGTGAAAAATGCAAAACTGTAGGGACTGCTAAGCAGGGGAGGCCATGTTAATGAAGAGAAGAACATTGAGACAACTTTATAGATAAAGCAGCATTGCCCAGCTCTGACACAGAGATAACTTAACACAAGCTATAAAGTTAAGGTGACTGGAGGAAAGTATGGTGGTGGGGGGTTGTGGTTAAGAAGTAGGTTTTATTCCCCCCCCCCCCCACCAAAGAGAGTGGTAGATGTGTGGAGCGCATTGCCAGGGGTGTTTGTAGGGGTAAGTATATTAAAGGTATTTAAGAAACTCTTAGATAGCCAAATGGATGAATGGAAAATAGAGGGCTTTGTGGGAAGGAGGTGTCAGAATGATTTTGCAAGGTCAGCACTGGGCTGCCGGCTCCTACGCTCCTACTGTGCTGACAGGTTTATATTCTAAGCTGCTGATTTCAATACAGTGAAGGTGAGTTGCAGTTCCTCGAGCTTGCTACAATGCTGGAGACACAGAGTGGGAGTAGGTGTTAAAAGTGGCGGTGCACAGGAGGCTCGCAGCTGACCTGCAGACTGAACACTGGAGCACTACAAAGTGATCACCCAATCTGTGTTTAGTTTCACCACTGCCGAGGACATGACACTGTGAGCACTGGATGGGAAAAAGTGGAAGTGAATCACAGTTCTACCTGGAAAGACCTTTTGGGTCCCTCGGTGGTGGAAGAAGGAAATGGATTAAAGCAACACTCACAACACGCTGGAGGAACTCAGCAGGTCGGGCAGCATCCGTGGAAATGATCAGTCACCATCCACCACAACAGACAGGATTTCCTGGTTGCTACCCACTTCAACTCTGCTTCACATTCCCATTCGGTTATGTTCATACATGCCATGATGAGGCTAAACTCAGGTTGGAGGAGCAACACCTCATATACTGTCTGGGATGCCTCCAGCCCCTTGGTATGAACATTGAATTCTCCAACTTCTGGTAATTCCCTCCCCCTCCCTTCCCCCATCCCAGTTTCACTCTGCCCCCTCCCTCAGCTGCCTATCACCTCCCTCATGGTTCCGCCTCCTTCTACTACCCATTGTGCTTTCCCCTATTCCTTCTTCACCTTTTCTGCCTATCCCCTCCATGCTTCCCTTCCCCCACCCCTTTATCTTTCCCCTTACTGGCTTTTCACCTGGAACTTACCAGCCTTCTCCTTCCCACTCTCCCCCCATCTTCTTTATAGGGCCTCTGCCCCTTCCCCCTACAGTCCTGACGAAGGGTTCCGGTCTGAAATGTTGACCAATCTTTTCCACGGATGCTGCCTGACTTGCTGAGTTCCTCCAGCGTGTTGTGAGTGTTGCTTTGACCCCAGCATCTGCAGATTATTTTGTGTTAAGGAAATGGATTAGTCCTGCAACTCCACGATTAGAGGAGAAATTGCCATATGAAGAAATTCACCAGGATGCTGCTGAATTAGAGAGTATTAACTACAAGGAGAGGTTGGAAAAACTTTGATAGTTTTCCCTGGAGTTTTGGAGACAGCGGAGACCTGATAATGTTTATAAAATTGTGAGAAGCACAGAGAGTGTAGGTAGTCAGATCCATTTCAGAGGCTAAAAATGTCATATATTAGAGGGCATAGATTTAAACTGGATAGGAGATTTTAAAGGAGATGCGTTTTACACAGAGCCCGTTGGGTGGCTCTAACAGGCTACCAGGGATGGTGGTAGAAGCAGACAGGATAGTAGAATTTGAGAGGCAGTCAAACGGGTAATGAACATTGCAGAGAATGGGAACATACACTCAGCGGCCACTTTATTAGATGCATCTGCTCATTAATGCAAATATCTAATCAGCCACCCATGTGGCAGCAATTCAATGCACAAAAGCATGCAGACATGTTCAAGAGGTTCAATTGTTCAGACCAAACATCAGAATGGGAAGAAAAATGATCGAAATAACTTTCACCCAACTTAAGTTTGAGGATCAGCACCTCGCCTTCTATCTGGGCACATGGCATCTTTTGGACTCAATATTAATCACAACAGCTTCGAATATATCTCTCCTATCAGAACTGGCAAGTTCTGCCATTAGTCACAATTCTCAGGTTTGTCCCTCTCTACTGGCATAGTTTGACGTGCTTAACCAGTCTCTGAAGTTCTGCCTTTCACAGCTTTTACATTACGTACTTTGGGTTTGTATTTGTATTATCTCCCTCACTGCCCTTATCACTTTCAAGGGCTCTACAAATCATGTTGTCAGTATTATTTATTTACTTATATGATTTACTTGTATATGCAGTTTGTCTTCTTTTGCATATTGGTTTCTTGTCGGTCATTGTGTGGAGTTTTTCATTGAGTCTATTGTATTTCTGTGCTCTACTGTGAATGCCTGCAAGAAAATGAATCTTAGGCTAGTATATGGTAACATATACATAATTTGATATAAGTTTACTTTGAAATTGTGAATCAACCAACGTACTTCAATGGTTTATCCGATGACAACCCTGACATCACATATTGGAGCTTCTCCTTTGTTTTCTTATTCATCCCTCCCTCACTCTTTCTGCAACTAAAATGAATTAATTACCCCTCCAACAGACTTCAACCCGAAACATCAACCCTATTCCTTTTTGCCCCCATAGCTGCTGCCTACTTTGCTGAGTGTTTCTAGCATTTTCTGTTTTTTAACCTTCTAGCATCAGCATTTAAACAAAATTCCAATGTAAATATGAAGTGACAATCTCAATCAGTAATATTTTAGACTTAACTGTATTAACACCGATCTTGGGAGAGAGATTACCACATCAGAACAGCTCATACGAGTTGTGGAATCCACTCATTTTCAAATCTGATGATTTTAAAACATTAAATTGGAGGGGAAGCCTCTCACTATGACTGACATAACCTACAAGTATTGCATTTCTATTAAAATATCCACATAAAGAACATGCCCAGAGAGCTAAATCAGGAAGATGTAAAAATCAAATAATTGCTTTAACATTTAGAGGGCAGATGATACTCACAGGGTGAAATACATTACTTTAAATGGGAAAAAATTACAGGAGGTAATTAGATTTTCCTCCATTTCTTCAGCTGCTTTGTGTAACTCTAGTTAACTATAAGCACAAGAAATTCTGCAGATGCTGGAAATCCAAAGCGATACACACAGAATAGGGTCATAAAGAGAGCTTTTGGGACACTAGCCTTCACAAAACAATGTATTGAGGACAGGAGATGGGATGATATGTTGAAGTTGTCCAAGATGTTGTTGAGTCCTAATTTGGAGTATTGTGTCTGGTTTCAGTCACCTACCTACAGGAAGGATGTAAACAAGGGTGAAGGAGTGAAGAGAAAATTTACAAGGATGTTTCCGGGTCTTGAGGACTTGAGTTATAAGGAAAGACTGAATAGATTAGTTCTGTATTCCTTAGAATGTAAAAGATTAAAGCACAGAACTGTTGAAATAATATCAAAAATGTCTTTCCAATATTTTTCCAAAAGAGGACGGGACCAAAACATATGAGTTAAAGAAGCCACTTCAGAGTGACATCTATCACAAGTAGGGTTTATATGGGAATAAAAACAAGCTAGTTTATCTTTGGACATATGAGCTCTGTGTACTACTTTAAATTGTATAAAAGTATGTTTAGCACATATAGAAGAAGTACTAACTAATTGAAAAATTTTATCCCATTTCTCTATAGGTAGGGAAAGTTGAAGTTCCCTTTCCCATTAATTTTTAATTTTATCAGATATATCTGGCTGTAATTGCCCCATCCTATTACGGCAATCTTTGGATTGCCAATGGTAGAACATAGATCTTTGTCTTCTTCAGCCTCTCGAATGATAGCTTTTGTTATTTTAATGGCGAGAAGATCTATTTTGTTGAACTGGAAGGAAACTAATCCTCCAACTACATTCCAATGGTTTTCTCAAACCATATTAAGTTTAAATTTAGAAAAAATTAAAAGTGATATTTTTGACCCTTCGGTTAAATTTGAAGATACTTGGAAACCTTTTATGCAACATTTTCATATGATGTAATCTGACCTTTTCGAATCTTTTTTCTAAAATTATATGATGAGAGGAGCGGAGTTAACGACATTATTGATCGTGTCTGATACAAGTTGTTGGTCTAGCCCTATTTTGCCATTTATTTGTTTTTTTTTTCTCTTTTTGCTTTGGGTTTTTTTTTGTTTATATGTTTTTTTCTTTTTACTTCTTTGTTAATGTTTAATCTCATTATGAGTTTGGAAGTCTTTTATTTCTATGTTACCTAAAATTCATTTTATATATGCTGATGAAAATTTTTCCAATCTCTTTGTACCAACTTTGTTATTGAGTTTATAATTTTGAAAAACTAATAAAAATATTTAAAAAGAAATAAAGATTGAGAGGAGATTTGACAGAGGTATACAAAATTATGAGGGGTATTAACAGGGTAAATGCAAGCAAGCTTTTCCCACTGATGTTGGGTGGGACGACAACCAGAGTTCATGGCTTAATGGTGAAAGGTGAGAAGTTTAAGAGGAACATGAGGGGAAACTTCTTCAATCAGAGGGTCATGAGAGTGTGGAACGAGCTGCCAGTGCAAGGAGTCCACGCGAGCTCTATTTCAAAGTTTAAGAGAAATTTAGATGTCTACATTTGTTCAAAAAAGGTAGTAGGGATAGTCCGGGTAATCATAGACCAGTGAGCCTTACGTCTTTGGTGGGAAAGCTGTTGGAAAAGATTCTTAGAGATAGGATCTATGGGTATTTAGAGAATCATGGTCTGATCAGGGACAGTCAGCATGGCTTTGTGAAGGGCAGATTGTGTCTAACAAGCCTGATAGAGTTCTTTCAGGAGGTGACCAGGCATATAGATGAGGGTAGTGCAGTGGATGTGATCTACATAGATTTTAGTAAGGCATTTGACAAGGTTCCACATGGTAGGCTTATTCAGAAAGTCAGAAGGCATGGGATCCAGGGAGGTTTGGCCAGGTGGATTCAGAATTGGCTTGCCCGCAGAAAGCAGAATGTTGTGGTGCAGGGAGTATATTCGTATTGGGGATTGTGACTAGTGGTGTCCCACAAGGATCGGTTCTGGGACCTCTACTTCTCGTGATTTTTATTAACGACCTGGATGTGGGGGTAAAAGGGAGGGTTGGCAAGTTTGCAGATGACACAAAGGTTGGTGGTGTTGTGGATAGTGTAGAGGATTGTCGAAGATTGCAGAGAGACATTGATAAGATGCAGAAGTGGGCTGAGAAGTGGCAGATGGAGTTCAACCCAGAGAAGTGTGAGGTGGTACACTTTGGAAGGGCAAACTCCAAGGCAGAGTACAAAGTAAATGGCAGGATACTTGGTAGTGTTGAGGAGCAGAGGGATCTGGGGGTACATGTCCACAGATCCCTGAAAGTTGCCTCACAGGTAGATAGGGTAGTTAAGAAAGCTTATGGAGTGTTAACTTGCATAAGTCGAGGGATAAAGTTTAAGAGTCATGAGGTAATGATGCAGCTCTATAAAACTCTGGTTAGGCCACATTTGGAGTACTGTGTCCAGTTCTGGTCGCCTCACTATAGGAAGGATGTGGAAGCATTGGAGAGGGTACAGAGGAGATTTACCAGGATGCTGCCTGGTTTAGAGAGTATGCATTATGATCAGAGATTAAGGGAGCTATGGCTTTACTCTTTGGAGAGAAGGAGGATGAGAGGGGACATGGTAGAGGTGTACAAGATAATAAGAGGAATAGATAGAGTGGATAGCCAGCGCCTCTTCCCCAGGGCACCACTGCTCAATACAAGAGGACATGGCTTTAAGGTAAGGGGTGGGAAGTCAAAGGGGATATTAGAAGGACGTTTTTTACTCAGAGAGTGGTTGGTGCATGGAATACACTGCCTGAGTCAGTGATGGGGGCAGATACACTAGTGAAATTTAAGAGACTACTAGACAGGTATCTGGAAGAATTTAAGATGGGGGGGGGTTATATGGGAGGCAGGGTTTAAGGGTCGGCACAACACTGTGGGCTGAAGGGCCTGTACTGTGCTATGTTCTATGTACATGGCTAGCAGTGATATGGGGGGCTGTGGTCCTAGTGTAGGTCTGTGGGAGTAGGCAGTTTAAGTGGCTTTGGCATGGTCTAGTTGGGCTGAAGGGTTCGTTTCTGTGCCGTACTTCTCTATGACTCTATGAATGTTGGAGGATCTCAGGTCTGGCAGTATCAATGGAAGTGAATAAACAGACACATTTTATGCCGAGACCCTTCTTCTGTGCCCAATTAACACTGAAGCATTGACAGTGCAAATTCAAAGACCTGTCAACACTAAACTCTGAGAAATCTGGTTAATAATCAGATTATAAATATTGGACAGAAATGGTGGAAGTTAGAGAGAATAGACAATGGAAGATTCTTTTTTTCTGCTCAGAAAAATAATCAGAATCAGGTTTATTATCACTGGCATATTTCCTGCAATTTGTTAACTTAGCAGCAGCAATTCAATGCAATATATATTAAAAAAACAAAATAAAAGAATAATAATAAGTAAATATGTAAATCAATTGCAGTATAATTGATGGCTCTGGTAAAAAGTATTTAAATTATCAGTGAAAGAGGGGAGAGGATGATTAGAAAGGATACTTTTAATGTTGTTATTAACAATCAAAATACTTGTTGCTTGTGATAGTGAGACAATCCATTACATTATTTAAAAATAAACTATTGCCAATGCATTCTCAAAGATATGCAGGATTGAACCTGGCTACCTGACCTGAGCCAAACTGTGTGATGGGTTTTCACCAGATGAGTAGTGAGCACCCAAAAATGAATTCACCTGGATTTGTGCGCTAAGGACCAAGCATTATAAATTGCAATACAAAACCTGTATTCAATTCACTTCAGATACTTTCTGAAAGTGTAAGGAGCAGAGTTATACTAAAACACAGATTTATTTGTGCATTTGGTTATGATAGGGATTTGCTAAATGTAGGTATCAACTAAAGTCAATCTCAAGCCAAGATCAATTATTAGTTCAGATGTTGTGATCAGTTTGTTGAAATCAATGAACACACCAAGCAATAGAGAATTATTTAACTTAAAGACCCACTCTCTACAAATCAGCCGTTAACTTTACTGATGTAACGAAAAGGGAAATTCTCTCAAGATGCAAGGAATTAATTTAATTAAGCCACTTCAAAACAATTCAAACTATTGGCTGACACTAACAGCAAATTAAAGAAAACTATTGTAAGCAGTAATATGCGATTATTCATTTTATGCTTTCTAAAAGAGCCATTCATAGGCTTGAAGTGCAAAAACAGCTAAGAAGAACAATGAAGTATGCAAATTCTGCTCACATATCCCAGCGCAGTTTCCTCTGTTCAGGTGGGAAATATATTCGAAGCAGGACAATGAAGGAAAAACAGATGGAGGAGAAAGAAGAGATTTCAACTCATTAATGCCTAACAACAAAAACAAATCACATCTGTCCCCAGTGTGTGACAGCAGGATATCAGTGTTCCATGTAGTGCATGATTACTCCTTTTGAAATTTTAAGGTTGCAAATTAATTTCATTAACATATTTAAATATTAAACTCTTAAATATGAGTTTTTAATTCATCCATCACATTTCCAATTTAAATGATTTTCCAAAGAACCGCACTACAAACACGGTAGATGTTACACGCTGTCACTATCAAATATGACATTAAATTCTGTACCCTCTAAACTTCCTGTATCTAAAACAGAAAGTTGACTTCCTGTTGTATTTCCATTGTGGGTGACCATTGATGGAAACTTGACTTGAATAAGATCGATTTTAAATTTTAAATTTTGGAAACTACCTTATCTGATCAGCCTTCCTTCATCTTAGATTTTTGATTTTACTAACTTGAATACACCAGGAAGTTTAGAGAGTTGTTCAATAGCCAGTTAACAACCTGTCAGTCAGCACAGAGACATTTTGAGTACTCACTTTGCTCCATAACATGAATATTCTTTTTTAAAGTTGGTTGAGTACTAGTTGAAAATTGTATTTAAAATGCCCTCAGATTAATAGGCATATCTTCATATAATTACTTAATTCAGAAACATGGGGGCAGGATGCCAAACGCAAGTTTGATGTGGGACTCTGTTTGTCAAAGCACGGGTCAGTATTCATAGTGCCTCTCACGTTTCATAGTATATGGTGCATTCCTACCGTCATTTGTTCATACCTTACACTGAGTTCACGCTGAGTTGAAAACAGTAACAATTCGTTCAAGCAGTTTTAATAGCACATACAAGAGGGAAAAGAAAGTTTTAAAACAAGAATTTATTCACATTTTGCAGCATTTAACAACATTCGGATTTGGGTACCTTTCCTGAAAGCTTTGCTCTGTGGAAACTACATTCATTACATAGACCATGGATGAGAGTTTTGGAGAAATTATTAATATTTAAATTTAAGAAAATCTACAGAATCACAATAAAATGCAGTGGAAGAATACAGTTAATGGGTTAAAAGGCAATCTTTGTATGGTAAACAAGCAAGCTTCAAAATATTGTAGAGTGCCTTAACCATTTGAGTGCTGAAAAGCTATCAAAGATTATTTTTCCAGTTATCTAAAGAGATTATGTTAAGAGTCATGGAACACTACAGCACCGAAACAGGCCCTTCTAGTCTGAACCAAACCATGCATCTACGTAGTCCCAGCGACCTGCACCCAGACCATAGACCTCCATGCCTGTCTCACCCATGTACCCATCCAAATTTCTTTTAAATATTGAAATCGACCCTGCATCCACCACTTGTACTAAATTTCAAATGTGGAAATTAAAGAAAAGCAAGAAACAAGGTATTTAGCCTTTCTAACTATTGGTAGTTGTAAATAGATTCCATTTCCCAGCCCATTCTCCTATTCTCTCTGCCCCACTCCTCAAACCCTAAGAACTCTCAGCCACTTCCTTCCTCTATCCTATTCTCCATACTTTGCTACTTATGGAAATGCTGGCATGTTCTGGAGATAACAGGTAACTTTGAACTCTGACACCCTTGCAAGTGGGTGAAAATTAACAGAAATTATCTGGCAGAACAAAAGCACTGATCCGAAAAGATGAGGTTAACTTTTGTTGCAATTTTACAAGTAAAACTGTTCAGACTTTGTGTAAGTAAATCACCTAAGCCATGAATGTCAACAATTTGATTATACTGGGCTGGTAAATTTTTTGTAGCACTGGAAAGACCGGGAGACTTGAATATTTGTCTTAAATTTTGGAACCCTTATTTGCTGCAAAAATGCAACTTTCAAACAGATCCCCATCTTCTAGAATATCCTGTCCTTGTAAAGTATCAGGAATAGGCCATGGCTATATCTACATCAACACCACTTCCAAAATACTTTATATCCAAGAAGTCTCCATCTTGAATGAATTCAACTATCAAGAGTTCCTTAGCCTTTCTTCCTTCTGCAAGTTAAATTGTTTCATATCTGTTCTACAGAAAAAAACTAGCTATAACTTTTAGCTCATGTTCCCCAACTAAAGACATCAGCTGTAGTTTCTGCCCATCAGCCCTAACAGTTCTCTTTAATCTCATAAAAAAATTAAATTATCCCTTAATTTTCTGATTTCATCAAATGCAATTATTTTTATTCTCAAAACTTTTTTTCCTGGATATTGTTCCAAACACTACGTGTAATTTGGACGTGTTCTAATCATATATATCTGTGCCAACCCAATCACTCCTTTCCTTCTGATGGTTCCACCAGCCCCCACTCTAAACACTGTCTCTTTAGGTACTTCATCACTGCATCAGTTCATGACTTTTTACTGACGTGTGTACAAGAATCTCCAAATCTCATTTGGTCTTCACTATTCCCAGCTTTGATACAGTATAGTTCCAAAATAGATTGCCTTTGTCTGTCTTCAAAGCCAGTTGCCACAGTTTGCTTATCAGCTTAAACCATTAATACTTCTGGTGTTTGTTCATTTTGCTTGAGATGCAGAGCTCATTTCTTAGTGAGGTCAATTATTTTGATTAATCTTTTCCTTTCACTATCATCTTCTTAAGAAGTAATTTCTATTTGCTTGCCCGAACTCTGTAACTACCATTCTCCTGTCCTCAACCTGTCACCTCTTCAAAAATAAATGTAATTCCGCTTATCAGGCCTGTTACAAATACTTATAGAATCTTTCGGATGAACTGAAAATATTCAGGGTCTTCAGTCACACTTGTTAATTATAAATTCTAGAAAATCATCAACAACAGATGTTAGGATAAATAATCCACAATTCCCTAGATCCCACCCCTCGCCTCTCTTGAATAAGCAGTGTGACATGCAGAGTTTTCTAACTAAAAGAAAAGGTTCTCCAACTGAGAGAACTTTGCAGATATCCGATGATATTATCATCTCCTTCCTTTAAAATCAATTGGCATTGAGGACTCCTTAGTCTTTATTGCCATATTTCATTCATTGCTATTACAGTAACTTTGGTGAATTCTCAAATGACAAAATATTATTATGGGAACACCTGGAATGACATTATCTTTTGCCATTGTAAATACTAATCCAAATTAACCATTCAACATGCCTGTCAATTCTTTATTTTTAGGTATAATATGATGATCTGTTTGCTTTTTCCATTCCAGCCTTTAACATTCAGACATATTCTAGGCATTCTTTGTGGATCTCAAGCCACAAAGCTTCAGTCTGATTTTCATTTGAGGATTTGTAACAAGCATGTATTTTACACTAGACATAAGGTCAAAGCACCATTACTGGACATTGCTTTTGAATTATGTGAACATTATAAATTGCCTCTGAAATATTTGTGTAAAACTGCTTACAAGAAAATGGCAGGTATAAGTGTCAATTTGAATGGAAAGTGTATCCACTGACAGAGGAGATGGGCTCAATGCCTTCAACCACCTATCACTGTCTATTTCAGCATTGTGCAATTCAAAGTTGACTTTTTTCTAGGCCAATAAAAAATAATGAACATGTCCAGGTTGCTTCACTTCACTTTGGAAACATAAGCAGGCCCTATTTGCATGATTGACACTTGCACACAACAACAAATCAAATAACATCATTGCACAGAGTTTATCTCAGGATATACTGAGGTGTGTCAGCCATTCCCTTGTAAGCATCATTCCCAATGTAGTGCTCCTGTCATGAGCAGGAATTTTGGTTGTGATTTATTAGGAATCATCATTGCTGGGTACCCAACTGTTCCAATCTAAAAAAAACCCAATCAGCCAATGGCCCAACTCTCTGCATTTTCTGCCCCATCCCTACACCCATCTAGAACAATTTCTGCACCAAGGGGAAACTCCACATGAAACCCAGCTCTGCCTCTGCCCCCAGCAAACAAGTACTGATCGGTGACAAGCTAATTGTCAACCTGCACAGGTTTTGACCGCACCATCAACGTCCCCATGACCTGCTACGCCACTAATCAGACCACTGGCTGCTGTCCTATTACTGCACAGCCCCTCTTGGCCCGAGCCTCACCGTGTTGGTGAAACATGAAGAGGAAAATGGGTGTTAGTGTTTCGGTGGTGTCTGGGACCAAAATTTTCCATCACTATTGAAGTTTCTTGTGGTAGGCCCACAATCTGAAATCATCATCAGCAACACAGGATGGAGACCAGTAACTCGACTTTTATAGCAATACTCAGTTTCTAGGCCACCCTCTTTTTGAGTCATCTTCACTAAACCGTTGAAAGCTTCCTGCCCAGCTTTGCCTACTTTCTCCCCAGTCGCTGCTCTGTTCTACAGTTTTCAATGCTCAAATGTAAACTAAGTGACCTCACCAACTCTTTATTTGTTTAAAATCCTATCTGCCAGTTTGGGTACTTGATTTTCTAGGACCCCCATGCCAGCAGGATTTAAATAGAGGAAATACCAAAAGTACATTTCTCCCTTTCCCACATTCGTAAACCTGTCTAATCATGGAAAAGCATCACTTTTAATCTGATTTATCACTATTCTACTTTACAGATGACTGATATTCTTTACTTCGAGGTTCTTTGCTTTAATTTTGGATGTTACTTTCCCTAATACACAATTCTATCTATGGTGCTGATATTATCAATGAAAACCAGATTTTCCCACAAGTTCTCCTCAATTTGTAAGGTAACAATGTCAACTACATGACAGAACAGCTAAGGATCTGGAGGTAACTGAAAACATATACTGTTTCTTTGATTATGAAAACTAATGTTCTACCAATAACAGAACCTTCCTTAGTGTAATGGTTTTAAATTCATAAACTCATTTTACAGCGATAATTAAATTGCAACAACTAGAGACTTTAGCTTAGAACCAAATCTTTCCAGCCTGCCTAACACATGCTGTTAACTATACAAGGTTCTGATTAGTTAAATTGGAACCAATTGGTATTATGAATATAGGCATAATAATCTATTGTCATGTCAAATTATGGCACCAAAATGGCAAATATGTAAATATGTGTCTGTACATTGGTTTCTACATTAAAACTAAACCACACACTGTATTTTACAATTCATATTTAATCAACTTAATTTATGGTGTCCCTAAATATACGTGGTGACATGAATATGATGTTGGTTTAACTGCTAACTCATTCCCATCTCTTCTGCTCTTTAATATATAATGATGATCTTATTTTTCCTCCCATGTTGCTTACTGAATTCGAGCACTTAGCACCTCCTTTAAATCATTTTTATATTCATGAGTTCTTGATCTATTTATATCAGCTGCTCTTTTCTTTAAACTGAAATTTGATCAAGAAAATTCTCTGGAAGCATTATTAATAGAGTTATTTCCCTACCACTCAAGAGACTACTCTCATCTTTAGTCTCAATACCTTATTGAAATTGTTCACCAGTAAATTGTAGATTTCTGAGAAATATAACTTGCAAAGATTTCCACACCTGTTTGACAAGTTTTTTGGTATATTCTGCTTCGACTCAACAATACTTTCAGTCTTAATACTAACTTCTCCAGTTACCAATCACAATTGGCTATGGATAAAATCTTGTGATCACCAATAATTTACTACATTTAATTGGGCTAAATGCTTAACAATTCTCTGTCACTCATTCTATGACTGATAATACACGAAATCAAAGTTATTTATTTTGTTGATATAACTTCTGAGCTGGTATTCCTCTTAAAGCGATGTATCTACTCTTTAATGAAGATGATCTTTTGATCTTGTTAATTTTTAAAAGCATTCACATATTTAGTAAGACCATAAATGAAGTTGATTAATGTTCAAAGTATATTTATGATCAAAGTATGTATACTTTATACAACCGTGAGCTTCATCTCCTTACAGGCAGCCACAAAACAAAGAAAGCTAATAGAACCCATTAAAAAAAAAATGAAGAGTGACAAATACCCAACGTGCAGAGAAAAAAAAAAGCAAATCACGCAAACAACAAAAGTAAGCAAAAGGCATTCAGAACTGAAGTTCACGAAGTGAATTCACAGACATGAAGCCAGGCATCACTGCAACCAATTCAGGAGCCCGTTAGTTGTAGGCCACGGCCTCAGTTCAGCACAGAGCTGTGTAAACTTTATAGAGCAGCGAGCTGAACTGGCCCATCCTTCACCTCGAGTCCTGACAGCTTGACATTTTCAATCTGGCTTGACGCTTAAATTGATTAAATACAAGTGCAATATTCAGCTCTATTGCAACATAGTTGTTTAGTTTTAATGCAGTGGCATATTTAAAGGTCTTACACATCAACAGTAAGCAGATTATGATTCCAATTATCTCTATTATTTTACACATTACTGACATGTCCTCCTAAAACCTGCTTTTTCCCTAATGAAAACAAGATTAGTTATACAAATACTGTATTATATGGAGTCCTTGAGTTCCCATCAAGGCCTTTCTCATTCAATAGTTTCAATGAGGTCACCTCTCATACTTCTGAATTCCAGTGAATACAGGCCCAGAGCCATCAAACACTCTTCATATGACAAGCCATTCAAACCTGGAATCATTTTCGTGAACCTCTTTTAAACCCTCGCCAGTTTCAGCACATCTTTTCTAAGGGGCCCAAAAGAACTCTCACACCAATGCTTCATAAATTTTCAACATTACATTTTTGTTTTTATATTCTAGTCCTCCTGAAATGAATGCCAACTTTATATTTGCCTTCCTCACCACAAACTCAGCCTGCAAATTAACCTTTAGGGAATCTAGGCCCAAAACATCAACTGTACTTTTTTTTCCCATAGATGCTGTCTGACCTGCTGAGTTCCTCCAGCATTTTGTATGCATTAACCTATAGGGAATCCTGCACAAGCACTCCCAAGTCCCATTGCACCTCAGTTTTTTTTTTGTATTTTCTCTCCATTTAGAAAGTAATCAACTTTCATTTCTTCCACCGAAGTGCATGACGATATACTTCCTGACACTGTATTCCGTCTGCCTCTCTACTTCCTCAAAACTACCTGCCCCTCCAGCTATCTTTATATCATCTGGAAACTTTGCAACAAAGCCATCAATTCCATCAACCAAATCACTTGTATATAATGTAACAAGAATCAGTCCTAACACAGACCCTTGTGGACCATACCAGTTACCGGCAGCCAACCAGAAAAGGCTACCTTTATTCCCTCTCTTTGCCTCCTGCCAATCAATCACTGCTTTATCCATGCCAGATTCTTTCCTGTAATACCATGGGCTCGTAGCTTGTTAAGCAGCCTCACATGTGGCATCTTGTCAAAGGCCTTCTGAAAATCCAAATACACAACATCAACTGATTCTCCTTTGTCTATCCTGCTTGTTGTTTCTTCAAAGAATTGCAAAAGATTTGTCAGACAAGATGTTCCCTTGAGGAAACCACGTTGGCTTTGTCCTGTCCTGTCCTGTGTCACCAAGTACTCCATAACCACATCCTTAACAAATGACTCCACCATTTTCCCCTACCACTGAGGTCAGCTAACTGGCCTATAGATTTTTTTCTTCTGCGTCTCTCCCTTCTTGAAGAGTGGAGTGACATTTGCAATAACCAATCCAGAAAATAGTGATTCTTTAAAGATCATTACTAATGCCTCCACAATCTCTTCAGCCACCTCTTTCAGAAGCCTGGGGTGTACATCTTGTGATCTAGGCAACTTACCTACTTTCAGAGTTCTCAGTTTCCCAGGAACCTTCTCTCTAGTAATGGTAACTTCACAAACCTCATGACCCCTGACACCTCGAACTTCCACCATACTGCGTCTTCCACAAAGAAGACTGGTGCAAAATACTTATTCAGTTCATCTTCCATTTCCTTGTCCCCTATTTCTACCTCTCCAACATAGTTTTTCAGCAGTCCGATATCCACTCTCGCCTCACTTTTACACTCTATGTTTCTGAAGAAACTTTTGTTATCCTCTTTAATATTATAGGCTAACCTACTTTCATATTCCATCTTTATCTTCTTAACAACTTTTTTTAGTTACCTTCTGTTGGTTTTTAAAAGCTTCCCAATCCTTTAAGTTCCCACCAATTTTCCCTCTATTATATGCACGTGGCCAAGTGGTTAAGGCATTGGACTAGCGACCTGAACGTCGTGAGTTCGAGCCCCAGCCGAGGCAACATGTGTTGTGTCCTTGAGCAAGGCACTTAATCACACATTGCTCTGCGATGACACTGGTGCCAAGCTATATGGGTCCTAATGCCCTTCCCTTGGACAACATTGGTGTTCTGGAGAGGGGAGACTTGCAGCATGGGCAACTGCTGGTCTTCTATACATCCTTGCCCAGGCCTGCGCCCTGGAGAGTGAAGACTTTCCAGGCGCAGATCCGTGGTCTCGCAAGACTAACGGATGCCTTTATATGCCCTCTCTTTGGCTTTTATTTTGGCTTTGAATTTTCTTGATAGCCCCAGTTGTTCCATCTTGCCTTTAGAGTACTTCTTCCCCTTTCAGATGTGTATATACTGTGCCTTCCAAATTGCTCCTAGAGTTGCTCCAGCCATTGCTCCTCTGCCGTCATCCCTGCCAGTGTTCTTTTCCAATCAGTTTTGGCCAACTCTTCTCTCATGCCTCTAATTCCCTTTACTCCACAGTAGTACTGATACACCTGACTTTTACTTCTGTTATAGAGGTTCCACTTGCAATGTTCCTTTTGGAACACTGTAGAGGAAACCTTGACCATTTTGTTCCAGGAACTATTGGCACATGCGAGGTAATATAATCTTACCATCCTGGCAGAGGAAAAGTCATCAACTTCAAGTTTTAACTAGGTTTCCTCTCTTCACGGCTGCTGACTAATCTGCTGTGTGTTTCCTGCATTCCCTCTTATTTCAGATTTCCCGCATTCATGAGATATTGCTTTTGATTTACCAGTGTCTGCCTGGCAGTCCTGGAAGGTCAATGAAATACTTAATCAAATCTTTCTATCCTCACAGTGCTCTTTACGCCTCAGCTCTGATCTCTCCCAGAGTCAAAACCATAAAGGACAGGAAGGTCAGAAGGCATCAACATCTGGTTACACACAAAAAAAAAGATAGTTGCATCTAGTGACACTATTGTTCCAGCCAGAGGAGAAATAATTATGCATGATACTTAGCAATCATTCCAGAGTAACCACTGCAACTGCAACAGTTGTTACGTCAGAATTCTTTTCTTATAATTTACAGACACACTAAATTGTCTATAAATAAACCCTAAGCAACATACACAAAAAGCTGGAGGAACTCAGCAGATCAGGCAGCATCTATGGAAATGAATAAACGGTTGACGTTTCCAGCCAAGACCCTTCTTCAGGACTGACAAGAAAGAGGGAAGATGCCAGAATCCCACCTTTATATTCTGGCGTCCTTCTCAGTCCTGAAGAAGGGTCTCGACCCAAACCGTCAACTGTTCATTCATTTCCCTTGATGCTGCTTGATCTGCTGAGTTCCTCCAGCATGTTGTGTGTGTTGCTTTGGATTTCCAACCTCTGCAGACTTTCTCGTGTTTATAAATAAATCCTGTTTGCTTTGGTTTTTGCTGAAAAATGCACCGTTGGTTTTATCCTACCACACCTCCAATCTATTGGTTGGCACATCAATAGATATTGACTACACAGTAGATAAGACTGGGACAAGAGCCAAACCCTCAGCCCCACTTGCACTTCCCACGTGTTCAGAGAGCACCACTACATATACTTGCAACACTACAACATTTCATTTCCTCATTACTACTCTGTTGATAGTAACACTAGATGCAAACAAATAATGCAATAAAATTAGCAAATATACACGGCAAATAAACAAAAGGAAGGAAATGCCTAATATCTGCGTCTGACACTAGATGGTGCTGCACTGTGAAAACTAAACACATTCAGCATCCAAACTTGCACGTGGTTCTTCAAACAACAGTGCAATCTTCTTTGCAGGATGGTTTTAAGTTAGTAAGCTAACTACTCAATAATTAAAGTCCATGGACAGCAGCAGTTCAAAGTTGCTACTCACCACCAGTTCAAGGACAAATATCAAATGGTAACAGAGATGGGGATTACCAGCAAAGCCCACATCCCAAATACACATTTCAACAAAATTCATGTTGTTCCTATGATAATAATCAATGATTTAAAGTTCAATTTGTATACTTCAGGAATCCAGCAAAAGGTTCAGGGAGGGCCTGAAATCATTTGGGGATATACAGTATGATATAAAGATTAGGCTAAGGTGTGGCAGTGGAGGGCTTTAGCAACATTTCAATTATTGGTGGTTGTCTCTCGGGGTCCGAGGAAGACTAAACATTGCGCAGTCATCCGTGGATACGCATGTGGCTTCGGAGGCCGAAGGCCAAAGCACACATGCGGTTGCAGGTTGGACATGGAATGGCGGTTGTTAGCACAGATGCATACACAGCTTTGTGGCGTCAGTCTCTAGCTGCTGCAAGGCACTGATTTCGGTCATCCTCAGTCAGATGCAGCTTTTCTGGTCAGGGCGCA
This sequence comes from Mobula hypostoma, assembly GCF_963921235.1. Lineage (NCBI taxonomy): Eukaryota > Metazoa > Chordata > Chondrichthyes > Myliobatiformes > Myliobatidae > Mobula > Mobula hypostoma. Next base: position 198,506,161 of record NC_086098.1, read on the forward strand.
CCACGCAGCCCTGTTGGCTGCGGACTCCTCCAGTTGTCGAGGCTGGAGGTCTGCCCATTTGATGTACGATTTCAGATCGTCTTTGAATCTTTTTTTGGGGCGACCCTGCCATGCTCAAGCTCACCGTAGAGCAGCTGCCTGGGGATTCCTGTTTCACCCATGTGGATTACAGGGCCAGTTCAGCATAGCTGGGCCTGGAGGATCCTTGTCTCAATGCTTGTGTTGTTGGCTCTGTCAAGGACTTCCTGGTTGGTGATTCAATCCTGCTATCGAATCCTCATGATCAACCGCAGAGAGCGTGTGTGAAACTGCTCCAGCTGTTTGATATGCCTGCAGTACAGGGTCCAGGTTTCACACCTGTACAGGAGAGGGGTGAGGACCACAGCCTTGTACACCCAGAGCTTGGTTGAAAGCTGAGTGTCTTCGTGCTCCAGAACTTTGACACGGAGTTTCCCGAGTGCCTGGCTGGCTTTCTGGATCCTTGCTATGATCTCTTTGTCGAGGGATCCGTCACTGGAGATGGTACTTCCTAGATACTTGAAGCTCTCCACATTCTTCAGACAGTGCCGTCGATGGTGATGCATGGCTGAGGAGGGTGACTGTTTGGTGCAGATTGTAGGAGTACTTCTGTCTTACCGAGGCTGATTGTCAGGCCGAACAGCTTTGAGGCTGCAGAGAACTTGTCAACAGTCGTCTGTAGGTGGTTCTCCTGGTGGGCCATGAGGGCACAGTCATCAGCAAACAGGGCTTCAGTGATAAGCTGATTAAGTAAGTATTCTACAGCAACTGAAGAGGGTAATAAATTTATTCATCTCATGTCACTTTATTATTAACCCAGTTTAAAGTAAGCGATACTAGATCTTTCACTTCTCAGAACATCGCAGTGGTATCAGCAATAGTCATTCATCCTTAACTGATAAGCTGCAAATGCAGAGAATTGTAAACTCCATCACAGGCACTAGCCTCCATAGTATCCAGGTCATCTTCAAGGAGTGATGCCTCAAAAAGGAACAAATTTTTTAAAGTTCTGTGACAATTTCTATTCATTCAATACCGCTAGCTTTACAGTAACAGCAAGCAACCTTACTTTGTTCCAAGCAATAGGAACTTTTTTCTTTTAAGATTGTGACAAATACAAACATTGATTGATTTTCATGCACTATAATAGGTTTGTATTTTAATTATTTTTAAACCAGGAAATACTTACAATTTAAAATAAATCTGTTATAATAAACTCCTAGCAACTTATCACATTTTTATATATAGAACCACAGGAAATTTTAACGTGTCACAATTTCAAAATGATTGAGCCAGTCATACAGTCCTTCATCCTATACTATTCATGCCCATGTTTTGATCATCTATTGTATACTGATTCCATGTGCTCACATTACTGTTATATCCTTCTGTGCCTTGCTATCTGTCTAAATGGCTCCTACGTGTAGTAATTGTACCTGATTCCACTACCTCCTTTAATAGTGAGTTCCAGGTACCAAGCTCTGTAAAAAAAAATACAGTTACCCCTCAGATCTCTTTGAAAATTCCCTCTCACTCTATCTGTTTATATGCTGTAGATACATTCAATTCCACTATTAGTTCCAAATTAATATTTATAATTAATAAGAATTAATTATTAATTCTTCCAAAATATGAAAGATTGTTGTTTCCCTCTAGCTTAATTTTGCAGTGAAGCTTACACATCATTTTTTACCTATTGCAGCAGTTGTCCACTTCAGAATATGCCTAACTTCACAATAGTCCGGCTATTAGTAAATAGTTGCTAGCCAGTCTTAAAGCAGTCCAAACCCAAACCCCTTCTTTACCCTTAGTCATGCCTTCCTCTGTAAGCAGAATTCAGGATTTACCATTTCCAATTTACACAGAATCTTATGTACCTCACAAAGCCCCTTTTGTCTTCTCCTGTTTGAGAAGAATTGCCCAATTTGTTGAACATTTCCTTATGACTCGCTCACCTGATACCAAAAATGTAATCTGCATAATTAGGTCAAAATATTTGCATAATTAATTGAAAAATATCTGCAGAAATCTCTAAACTAATTAAAAATACTGACATGCTTACTAAATAACTACATTGGTGTAATGCGGGGAAATATCTAACCATCAGCTATGCAGTTTAAAAACAATTATTGACACAAAGTGCTATACATTCTGTAAATTTCAATAAATTTATAATTCAACAGAACTAAAACGTGACAGAAAAGCTTCTCTGATATAATTGACAATGGAAATTCAGCAGAAAAAAGGTCAGGTAAGGCACCTCTACAATGCAATGGAAATTTAGTTAATGATCTACAATTGCTGAAATGGGTTGAACATACAATGAGTTTGTACTAGCATCATTAGTGCAAGGTAAACCACCTCAATGATGCTGTTTTTATTTGACATCTACCTGTATTTTCATTCAAAAGGTGAGAATTAACAATGAAGACTTTGATGTCTATCGCAAAGTTCCTTTAAAAAATCAAAAAAGCATGAAATGAATGAAAGTTACCACGTAGCAAAGCTGTAACTTCAAGGTATATGCATAAAGGTCAGCATATACTGAATGAAAATTTAATACTACAAACCACATTTTATTCCACCAAACCCATCAACTGTTAGTCTCTGTAGCATGCAAGCACTAGAATGCTACACTATCAGAGTGACACACTTTCTAGTTTTGTCAATACTTGACAATAATACTGATATAGACAGGATGCCAATTTTAAGACCAATTAAAATTATCAATGTAATATTACCAGTAAACTATGGAATTTTGTGTAGTTTTATATTAATTTGAATTTGAAACAAAATCGATAAAATAGGAATTCTAATTCAATCTTTATTATGCTTCACTTAATCAGCTGGTTATTAAATCACTTTATTGTGTATTGACATTCATGTCTTAAAAAATATTTGGGCGAGTTAAGACAATAGTATGCAAATTAATCCAAGCATGAAACCAGAAATCCAGCATTTGACGCATATCTTAAATTATATGACAATAAAATATTAATATGAATATGAAGGGTGTTTGCAATATTTTCCAAATGACTATTTTCTATCAATCAATGCAAAAAGTGAAAATTCAACACCTAAGGCACTCATTCTGTGGTCGTTTTTGCTGGCACCTTTTTTTTTAAAAAAACTGTTTCAGCAAATACAATAAATAATGAATATCATGAGGCAGTTTATTCATGTGTGAGAAGTTAGCAAGTATTTCCTCACCATAGCATTTTGTATGCTATATCCATCTTAAACTGACATGAAAGAAATTTCATTTGAAAGATAGTTTAGGCTGCATGAACTCTCTTCTTCCAAGTCTGACAACACAGAACTTTATGACATTGGAGGGAACTTTCCTCACAGTAACCCACAGTGCTGAAATAATAGGTAGCTTAACTAGAAATGAGCCGTCAACTGAATTGAATCAGAAGACGCAAATTAATGCAAATGCTTCCCCACTGGGGAAACACACTGTCCTGTTTGGGGAAATCAAATGTTCTTTAACAACTGGATGATTTGTCTCCCACGAGGGATATTAGCCAGAATTGATAGCAGCCTCATTTATATTGGCTACCCAAGTAATCATTATGGACTACACAAGTTTCTCATCTTGTGTTCGTTTCAGTTGAGTTTTTAAGTGATTGCTCCATAGTATTGAGTTTTATTGTAGTACTTTAGCATAAGACAATTCTGGCTATACATTTTCTATAAATCAAGTAAGTAGCGTTAAAATCTAATATGCTATCTCTTGCACCTAACATTCAAGCCAGGAACATGCAAAGAATCAGTCTCCTATGAAGCTACACAAAACAAAACGAGATCTGCCAAACTGTTTCCATTACAACCTTGTCACTTTCAGAGGATCTTGGTTCTGAAAACTATCTGCTGCAATGTCAGTGGTTGGTAGTTGACACAAAATAGGAATAGGGTTTTAAGGTCACAGTCCAAGTAATTTTATTGGCATCACGCCTATGGCTGCCTTCTAGCACTGCACCCCTAGAAAAGATGCAAGTGTGTGCCACTATAGTGGCATCTCTGGTGCCAGCTGAAAACTTAAAGAGATGTTTTCAATTAGGGTCATGTACTAAACACTTCCCATCAGAAGACCTATCGAACCCCAAAAGAAATTGATTTTCAAGAAGTCTAAAGACTGTGAAATGCATTCTTCCTCAACTCGTGAGATGAAGAGTCATTGCTTTCACAAGAACGTTCATGAGCAACAAGCTTACGGTATACTTCAAGGGATTTAACATAAGTTTGATCACACCCTCCTCCAAATCAAGTGAGGCATTAGATTTCTGGTTGCATGTATTGCAAATAAGCAAAAAAATTAAGCTTAGAAATTAGTAGCATTTTAAGGTCAGACATTAAAAAGGGCCATCTTATACATTACACCAGTGTCCTTTTGCAATGACAATTGTATTCAAAATATCTATGCATTTTGCATATAGTATACATCAGTTTGTACTTCCACCAGCTTAAGTTTATAATGGGAAACAACAATCAACAAGTGAATAATAGGAACAAAGCACATAAAGGAATCCAGTGAAAGCAAAATAAAACTTGTTTTGTACTCAAACAGAACATGGCAGTGATAGCGTTACAGATTCTAGTGCATGCAAAATAAGTGTATCAGTAAGCAAAGCCTCTTGGATTCGGATTGCGTTGTAGCTATTTGACTTCATTCTTAAAACTCCCCTTGCTAAATGCAAAAGAAAAGCAGTAGATTGATTTTTATGTGAAACATTTCTGTGTGATGATCTCCAGTTAAGAGGACCCAAGGTCAGGTTGTAGCTAGTTGCAATGATCTATAATTTAACACATTAAACCATATCTACAATAAATAATTTCAGAGTATCTTTTGATTTTTTGAGAAAGTTGCACTAAATATATTCTACTTACCTCCTCCAGCTGACTATGGACATGTTGGACTATTAAGTCGATGGCTACCATATTCCCTCCTCCTGAAGATAAAACCAATAGATACAGCATTAAGTGCAAGGACAATAATGGTATTGCGTGTTAAAAATAATCTTTGATATTTCCAAAAACAACTTTTGACTGAATGCTGTATGTTCCACAGAGCTACAGTACAATGCAATCAAAGTCTCAAATTGTGCATCAGTAATGTGCATTTTATTTTATTAAATAATTAAACTGTTCTATGTGAGTGTAATTACCTGATTTTGCACCATATGGGAAACATTTTGCATGGATAAGGGTAAAACCGGGCTATTGATACAAAAATAACAATTTGTGTTTATGTGACAACTTTGGCAGATCAAAGCATCCCAAGACACTTCACACAATACTGTACTTGTATCAAACAAAGCCACAAAGCTGATGCCTGAAAGCTTAATCAAAGAGCTAGGCATTGAGAAGTCTTCTACAAGAAACAGATCTCATTGAATGCCAGAAGTTACATCTTGGCACCACTGGTAGATTAATTTGGAGATGATATGGAAGTCAAATTTGGAAGAGTACAGGTATGTGGGAGGGCAATTGAAGGAGATGAGGAGCAAACAATGGAAAAATTTGAATAAGTGAGAATTTTAAAAGGGATATGTTATTTAACTCCCCAAAAATTACAGGGAAATAGTACCATACAGTGAGACACCAATAGCTCAGACTGATGCTTTCAAATTTATACAGGCAAGAGAAAAATGGCAAGGTCAAGAATAGAGACGAAAAAAGTAAGGGTTTCAGCACAGATGTATGAAATTACTTTCCCCATTTTAACAAAGCATCGCAGGTTAAAGCTCAAGAAGAGTTTCTAAATAACTGCAGTTTACAGAGTAGAAGGATGGAGGTTGTTCTGAAGCACATAAAATAGCAGCAGCCCTCTCGTGCCTCATTCAGACCACTATTACCACCAGATGTAACAAAGGGATGAATGAGGCACAAATGGGGTCAGGCAACATTATAAAGGTGGGAAAAAGCAACCTTAAGGGTTACACCGATACATGATTCAACAAGTCAAACTTAAGAGCAATGTTTTAGATAATAATCAGGGATAGAGACAAAACTGCTAGCCAATAATCAGGATTAAATTCACATGATGTAGCTGTCAAAAGACTCTAAATGTAACATATCCTTTAAGCACACAATAAATGAACAAGCATTCCCACCGGTAGAAAATGCCTGCAACTCAGTTTTACCAATAACTGTTTACTGTAGATCAAAAGTTGCATTGAACAAAATAGATCAATATTAATTAAGAAGTATTTCCAGGGGCCAAAGATAAATCAGTGGCTTTATTTAAAATGACTTGAGTTTCCACACATTTTGCTGAATTCAATCCATTTAAATAGGTTGTTGCAAGTGGATGTGGACTGATATGAATTGAGAATGAATTTTTCCATCTCTCCGTGTAATTAAAATAAAAATATCCAATAAATGCACACAAAGCAACAATTAAAAGCCTTTCATAAAAGGATTTCAGATATGATCTTGATCTTCTGCTCTGGTCAATCACACAGGTGAAATACCCCTAACATACTCTTGGCTAGAAAATTCTGTTTATTCCAGATTCTTGCCAGCTCTCTTAATAAGAAAATTTAAATTTAAATTGGATGCAAACCAAATACAACACACAGGAAGATAAATTAAATTTGTTCTTGCCATAATTAAAAAGGGATGTATTACGGTTTATTCAATTACTCTGTAATCATCACTGTGGTGTTCAGGAGGCAGCAGAAATGCAGACTGGAGGATTACTTAGCTGCACTTCTGATCTTCAGGTCTGCATGCCACAGCTCCCAATCAGATGCAGTGGCTTTCAAAAATAAAATTAACAAGTCAATTTGAAGTTGGGGTGAACTTTTTCCATTTGATATTGAAATAGATGTTGGTTTGGTCTGGTATGTTACTTTAACACACAAACAAAATTCTTCCTCAGGTACTTCCAAGTCTAGACTGCATTATGTCACAAAGTAAGATTCAATTTAAAAACAACTACATTCTTCCTGTTGCCTACAGACAGGGTTTAAATATTTTGATGTAAAAGTGCTGGTGAAAAACCCATTTCATATTTCAAAAATTTTAGAAATATTTAACTCCGAGTTTCCCAAGCTTTGCATTCAATGTGTTCGTTCATCCTTCACCAGTCACAGTTATTTGAATACGAGAGCTTGCAAAATATAGCAGTTGATACTTGCAATGTACAGTTGCTGGATGTACACATTCAGCAATATTACAGGCTCAATATTATAATAAGCCTCATTCTGAAGTTGTTCCATCAAGGCTACTGCTTTGTTAGGTCAAGACAATTACATTGTTCGTGACCAAACTTCAAAAACTCTTAGCTCTCCTCTAGTCCCTTTTCTCCACCAGCCTATATCTTATTTCCTGTTGCACCATCTTCAACCACTTATGACATTATGTTTTACCTCAAAGCTTCCAAAATGCCTTTTTCTTAGATGTTGGCCTACCAAGCATCCCTGCCTTTCTTGTTCAGTATCTGACATTTGCTAAAGTGCCTTGTGATGTCACCATATGTACAGCTGCAACTGTACATATGCTGCTGACTTGATAAAGAAGATGATTTCCAACAGGGTATTATAAAAATCACTGCCACATTAACACCAGCATTAGCCTACTTATTTTAAGTCTGTTAACACAGGTGAAATGATATGAGAGAGTAGAACAAAGGAAACAACAATTAGTTACTTGTAAATTTAAGAACTTAACACACCATGATTGTTAAAATATCATATTAAAAAGGATAATGGAATTCCTGCATGATTTTAACTGACTTTATATGTATTGAAAAACTTGAAGGTGGTTTTCAATGAACACTAAAGAAATTCATACATTAAAATAATGCTGCATCTGATAGATTTTACCTCGTGGAACAACTATGTCTGCCAGGCGCATTGTTGGCTCAATGAACTGCTCAAATGATGGCTTGACAAATTTGCTGTACTGCTTGATAACTCCTTCAATGTCACGCCCCCGCTCAGCAATATCTCTGCGTAGGCGTCGTACCAATCGAATATCTGAATCCGTGTCTACAAAGATTTTCATGTCCAACAGCTGCAACCACAAAAAAACATCTTGAGCAAATAGCCAGGCTCATGTTCTGCAAACAAAATCAGCTTTTTAGAAGACACATCTCTTGCATGGAAAATAAAAAATGTAACCTTTCAAGAAATCTGAAAACTGGATAATACAAATATTGACATTCATTCTTGGGAGCTGAGATAACAAAAAAAAGCTTGTGTGATTAATTTGATCACCACAAATAAAAATAATCTTTTTGTTTATTTATCAATATTGTGCTAACAGACTGGTTCTAAGCTAGTGACATTATAACATTCTCCAAACACTATAAAACTAATTTGATTCCCTCCCAAAGCAGAATGGTACAGGTGCCATTTTTTTCTACTGTGCTACACTTCAATAATATCTTAGCAGGTTGTCATTTTAGTTGTCTAAGGGGAACTTAACAAATTGTTAAGATTTACAGCATGTGTGGACGTTGAACTGGGTATTAAGGTCATTTGTTACAGCCGACAATAACCTGCCTCTTTAAGCAGACTACAAGTTGGACTCTGCTTACTCTAATATTTAAGAATCATGATGCAGCCAATGTACAGCCAATAGATACTGATAGATTCCTAAATGATAATGCTAAATTTACACATTTTTAAAAAGCACAGACAGGGGATAGCAGGTGTGAGTTGCAGTTGTTGAATTGGTATGAGTTTATTATTGTCATGTACAAAGATAGAGTGGAAAGCCTGCCTTGCATTCTGTTCATACAGATCAAATTATGCACAGTGCACTAAGGTGGAATGAAGTAAACCAAGAACAATGCAGAATAAGGTGCAAAAGCTACTGAAAAAGAGCAGTGCTCTAAATGATAAAGTGCAGGGTCATAATGAGATAGATAGTGCAGTAAAGAGTCTATGTTATCATACAAGAAGTCCAGTCAAGAGCCTGATAACAGTGAGATAGAAGCTGTCCTTGAGCCTGGTGGTATGTGCTTTCAGGCTTGACTGAACAGATAGTTGTGTTTCTGTATTGTAATTGAAAAGAAGTTAAGCTGTCGATTTGAGGAATGGCTGATGACAACCTTGGTAAAATAGAGCGAAAACTTAAATATCATGATTATTGCTTTCATTATTTTTATTCACAATGTATAAGTGTGCCAATGACTTTGTCAGTAGATGGTGCTGTAATCAGCATTTACAATATTAAATAAAACAATAAAATGTTGGGTTCTAATTTAGTGTCTGCTGTTAAATACCAATTGGTTTTATTAATCAGATTATACGCACATTGGCCAGTTAATTAAGTAGAGGCAACACACATAAAATGCTGGAGGAACTCAGCAGGCCAGGCAGTATATATGGAATAAAGTACAGTTGACATTTCAGGCCGAAACCCTTCGGCAGGACTGGAGAAAAGAAGGTGAGGAGTAGATTTGAAAGCTTTGGGGGAGGGGAGAGAGAAACACCAGGTGGTAGGTGAAACCTGGAGGGGGAGGGATGAAGTAAAAAGCTGGGAAGTTGATTGGTGAAAGAGACAGAAGGCCATGGAAGACAGAAAAAAGGGAAGGAGGAGCACCAGAGGGAGTTGATGGCAGGTAAGGAGATAAGGTGAGGGAGGGAAAAGGAGATGGAAAATGGTGAAGGAGGGGAGGGGGTGGGAGGCATTAGTGGAAGTTTGAAACATCGATGTTCATGGCATCAGGTTGGAGACGACCCAATCGTAATACAAGGTGTTGTTCCTCCAACACCACCTTGCATTATCCCGTTAGTGGAGGAGGCCACGAATGGACATATTGGAATGGGAATGGGAATGGGAAGTGGAATTAAAATGGGTGGTCACTGGGAGATCCCACTTTTTCTGTCAGATAGAGCGTAGCTGCTCGGCAAAGTAGTCTCCCAATTTATGTCGGGTCTCACCGATATACAGAAGGCCACACCAGGCGCACCGAACACAGTACATGACTCCAACAGACTCACAGGTGAAGTGTCAGCTCACCTGAAAGAATTGTTTAGAGCCCTGGATGGTAGTGAGGGACGTGGTGTAGAGACAGGTGTAGCACCTGTTCCGCTTGCAAGGATAAGTGCCAGGAGAGAGATCAATGGTGATGGATAAACAGTCCTTCCAGGTGAGGCGACACTTCACCTGTGAGTCTGTTGGGGTCAAACACTGTGTTCTCTATCCCCGCCTCCACCTTTTAAACCTACCCCTCAGATTTTTTTTCTCCAGACCCGCTGAAGGGTTTTGGCTCAAAACATCGACTGTACTTTTTTCCATAGATGTTGCCTGGCCTGCTGAGTTCCTCCAGCATTTGTGTGTGTTGCTCGGATTTCCAGCATCTGCAGATTTTCTCATTTGTAATTAAGTATAGGAGAGGAACCCGATGTGGCTTTCTGCTCCTGTAGCCTATCCCCTTCAAAATTTTACATGTTGTGCATTCAGACATGCTCTTCTAAACACTGTTGTTGTAACATGCAGATATTTGAGTCACTGTCAACTTCCTGTCAGCTTGAACTAGTCTGGCCTTTCACCTCTCTCTCATTAACAAGGCATTTTCGCCCATAGAACTGCCACTCATTGGATGTTTGTTGTTTAATCACACCATTCTCTATAAACTTTAGAGACTGTTGTGTGTGAAAATCCCAGGAGATCAGCAGTTTGAGATACTCAAACCACCCCGTCTGACACCAAGAATCATTCCATGGTCAAAATCACTTAGATCACATTTCTTCCCCATTCTGAAGTTGGTCAGAACAACAACTGAACATCTTGGCCATGTCTGCATGCTTTTACTGTACATATTGAGTTACTGCCACATGATAGGCTGATTAGATTTTGCATTAACAAGCAAGAGTACCTAATAAAGTCACCACTGAGCATATATCTGCACAGAAGGCACGCATGATCCCTGTGGCACAGTCTCTCCCCCTTAACAACTGACTGAGATGACAGGACAGGGCTTGGATACAACTTGCTGCCAACAGCAAGTCTCTACATGCAAGGCTGATACCAGTTTTGAAAACCCTGCCAGTGTTAAAGATGCACATGGATTTCAGAGGACACGAGAGATTGGCCACTCTCAGAGAGGCCAGAAGGAGTAAGACCATGTCGGGGTTTGACCACAGACAAAGATTTTAAAGTCATGAAGTCTCTAAAGTACTCTGGCTGATTCCATTTTAGTGTGCACACAATTGCACTCTACTTGACCTCATCTCTCCTCTTCCCCACCTGCTGACCACGTTACCCATTGGGAGAATCCTGCCTTGATTTGGGATAGCTGGATCGGCATAAACAGCTTAATGCCAACAAAATGCAAAGTTAAAACTTTATATGGCCAACGGGCTGATAACTTTGAGCACACACTGGGATTACACTGTACATTTTTCACTGGAAATCAGAATGAGTTGCATTTTCCTATTTTCCCTTTTTCCCAAATACTGATACTTACCTTCAATAATTCTTTATCAGCAAAAGCCATTATACCTTCAAATATGATCACACTGGCTCCATATAATGTTTTCTGAGGAAAGGATGCAGAAAATAAATCAGTTTGTAGCAGCAAAGAAATAGTTATAACCATATGGCCAATTCAGGTGACGTATCGAGGGTGGTTATAGATATCACATTTGATTAGATCAATTGGACTGTCATTCTTATCTGATGAAATTATCAATGGATACACGATTCCAGCTGAATAGAACTTTCCCCTCATTCCTCAGACTTACCCTCCACACCCAAATTACACCCTGTTATTGTGATAATGAGTTTCAGCCAATGATCTGTCTCTTTGGTGCTCAGAGTGTTCATGATATTAGGTCTTGCTGCTGATTCACCTTCACTCAATAAACAAATCCCCCTTAACTAATTCCACAACTGAGTTTATGGAAGGGTGTGACAAGTATAGAATTAAATTAGAAATATTAGTGTAGAAAATACTTAACATTTTTACCTGAAATTTCCATCCCATTGTAGCAAAAGGATAAAATAATTTGTAAATAGTGAACATAGAAATAGTACTAAACTTTTCTACACAACTCCGGATTCTCTCCCTTTTAATCATAAAAGTTACAATGTCCGAGCCTTCCACCATAACATACTTTGTTAATCATATTTAACTGAACCAAAGTAGTAAGATATTAGATATATATTTGAAGGTTTGTTAAATATCGTTGATGCCACAGGTGTTAATTATTTATATATGTTTTTCATTGAATTTATGGTATATGTTTGGTATGGTGCAGAGGGAAGGAAGGAGATTCACTTTTTAATACTTGGAGGATCATACTTATACTCCAAATAGTTTCTACAAAGCAGAAACAGTGACCTGGACAAATTAGTGAAAGCAAAGCGTATTCCAGGACTATATAAATGCAAATTATAAAACGTAAAAACGTTTTTGCTGTTCATTGCAAAAATATGACACAAGTTAACCTGTTTACATTACATTCAATAGAGTTCAAAAGTGAATTAATATCAGCAACCTAAATCCTGGATTTATATAAATACCACAGAAGAAAACTATGGTTATATTGATGGTAACTCTTCTGCTGAAAATACTTGCTTTAATGGATTTGTCCTGCTATTTGCCTGTATTCTATCATGATACATTTAATAAAAAGTTGAATATTTATCTAATTTTGACTCAGTTTACATTATTACATCTACTCCAATGACCACAATACAGAATAAATACTTCCAATAATCAGGAAACTCTTGCACAAATTCGAATCTCCCTTTAATTCTTTTAGTCATAATCCTGACTTTATGAACCTTATTACTGATTAGTCCTCCTTCACAAAATCCTTCAAAAGGTTTGAAATGTTTTATTTGACTTCCACTTTCACTGCTCCAGTAGAAAAATTCTCTATATTTCTAAGCCAATCACGTTATTTACACAAAAGGAATAATAATCAACGTGGAGAAATGAGGAACTGCTCAGAGCTCTGATGTTTATTAAGCCCAAGTAATTCAAAGGATGAATTTCTGTGTAACCAAAGTCTCTCATTCCTGGTTACATACTCTGAATTTTCCATTACTGTTATGGAATGCATGGAATAATTTGGAACATGATGGTCTGCGTCTTGCAAGAATTATCAATTTTAATTTCCTTTCTTTATTCTTGTCTAAATTCTCATGTAACTGGCAATGCTGCAATTAGTTCTTAATCCTCGTCCATTGTTTCCATATCACATTGTACTTACCCATTCCTTCTTCCTTGAGTGTGTTGTAAAATCATACACTGGAATTTTTACACTTTTCCCTTGTTTTAATTTCTTTAGAGTAGACACAATGAGATCAAAGTCAAAAGCATCGGGATGGTCAAAATTATACTCATTGTTGGCAGCTCGCTGTTGTTGTTCTTTTGTGAGAATCTAAGTGCAAATATAAAACATTTTTAAATTGCTCAACAGTTGTAGGAATAGATACAGCAAGCATTGCAAGGGAAGAAACAACGTTTATAATATTATATGAGAACGTTAACAGGGTGATACACTTGTTTACCCCATACACAACTACAAATTAGGATTCCAGTGCTTGAAGCTCAGTGCTGAGTTTACTAATCACAAAATATGCATTGCTAATGCTTTATCTATAATTTAACTCAGTAAATATCCACATAAAATAAATTACAGAAATTAAGGACTCTTAAGACTAGACAAGAAAGTACAATCATCTAGGAAACTTTTCTGTAACTCAGGGGAACTCAGCAGGTCAGGCAGCATCTATGAAGAGGAACAAACAGCTGACACTGTTTCTTGCAGAAAACCCTTCATCAGGACTGGAAAGGAATGGGGAGGAAGCCAGAATAAGAAATTGGGGAGAGGGGTAGGAGTTCAAGATGCAGGTGAGCAGAAGAGGTAAGAAGAGAGCTGGAAAGAGGAATTGAAAAATACAGAATGGGAAGGGGGAAGAGATTACCAAAAGTTAGAGAAATCAATATTCATGCCATTTGGTTGGAGTTTACCCGGGTAGAATATGAGGCATTTCTCCTCCAATCTGAGAGCAGCAGCAGGAGGCAATGGACCAACTTGTCCCAATGAGAATTCAAAGTAGAATCAAAATTTCAACTTCTTTAACTTTTAGCTTACTATTTGAATGATTCACCAATTAAGTAATTCCTTCTCTACAATAGCAACTAATGAAATAACTACAATATCTGAGTCATAAGTATATGTACCTTGTAAAAGGAGTCCACAGACAGGAGGACAACCCAGGGCACATCCAAAGCTTCGATTATTTTTCTCGCCACTGTCGTTTTGCCTGAAGCACTGCCTCCACACAATCCTAAAAAAAAAGCACAAAATGTAGTTGCCAGCTTTCTGAAACACTGAAAAAAAGACAAATTTCCTTATAAGAACCTTCTCATCCCATTCCAGAGAATTCAAGGAATAACAACATACATCAAAGTTGCTGGTGAATGCAGCAGGCCAGGCAGCATCTGTAGGAAGAGGTGCAGTCGACGTTTCAGGCCGAGACCCTTCGTCAGGACTAACTGAAGGAAGAGTAAGTAAGGGATTTGAAAGTTGGAGGGGGAGGGGGAGATGCAAAATGATAGGAGAAGACAGGAGGGGGAGGGATGGAGCCGAGAGCTGGACAGGTGATAGGCAAAAGGGGATACGAGAGGATCATGGGACAGGAGGTCCGGGAAGAAAGACAAGGCGGGGGGGGTGACCCAGAGGATGGGCAAGAGGTATATTCAGAGGGACAGAGGGAGAAAAAGGAGAGTGAGAGAAAGAATGTGTGCATAAAAATGAGTAACAGATGGGGTACGAGGGGGAGGTGGGGCCTTAGCGGAAGACAGATGGGGCTCTGAATATACCTCTTGCCCATCCTCTGGGTCACACCCCCCGCCTTGTCTTTCTTCCCGGACCTCCTGTCCCATGATCCTCTTGTATCCCCTTTTGCCTATCACCTGTCCAGCTCTCGGCTCCATCCCTCCCCCTCCTGTCTTCTCCTATCATTTTGGATCTCCACCTCCCCCTCCAACTTTCAAATCCCTTACTCACTCTTCCTTCAGTTAGTCCTGACGATGGGTCTCGGCCTGAAACGTCGACTGCACCTCTTCCTACAGATGCTGCCTGGCCTGCTGCATTCACCAGCAACTTTGATGTATGTTGCTTGAATTTCCAGCATCTGCAGAATTCCTGTTGTTTGAATTCAAGGAATAAGCAGCTTTGAGTTCTGATTGGAGAACTCCTCGCTTATTCTTACATCTCTGAAAATACCCTCCTAAATCCGACATCCTTGTCATTCTGTGGTTCTTTCAGCCATTCTGGGAAAAGCCCGGTTTTCCTTTGACATCCACCAGCACCGGTGTTTGGGAATATTTAACCACAATTCTAAATTATGAATATGTGATAACTATGAATGAATATTTCAATTTACAAGCTTCCAAAAGCTAATTAGTTTTGCAGAGGAAGCCAACACTATGCACAATCTAATTTTTTTAATTATAAGGAAAATGCTTTCATCTGCTTGTATTCAAGAATTTTCTTTCAATCACTCTCCAAGGACAAACAGCAGAATCTTTCACAATTCTGTTAGTGTTAAAAAGAGTGTTGTGGATGATTTATGTCAATAGAAAACTCACCCATTCAGACTTTACCTGATGCTGCAAAGATGTATGGCTATCTTCAACAATTTCTTGGTTTAAAGTTCACCAACCTGTGCAGATTGGTGATAACATTTTTCCTCGCCAATGATCAACACTGGTGCATCTCAGGGGTGTGTGCTTAGCCCACTGCTCTACTCTTTGTATACACATGACTGTGCGGCTAGGCATAGCTCAAATACCATCTATAAATTGGCTGACGATACAACCATTGTCGGTAGAATCTCAGGTGGTGACGAGAGGGCGTACAGGAGTGAGATATGCCAACTAGTGGAATGGTGCCGCAGCAACAACCTGGCACTCAACGTCAGTAAGATGAAAGAGCTGATTATGGACTTCAGGAAGGGTAAGATGAAGGAACACACACCAATCCTCATAGAGGGATCAGAAGGGGAGAGAGTGAGCAGCTTCAAGTTCCTGGGTGTCAAGATCTCTGAAGACCTAACCTGGTCCCAACATATTGATGTAGTTATAAAGAAGGCAAGATAGCGGCTATACTTCAATAGGAGTTTGAAAAGATTTGGCGTGTCAAAAAAATACACTCAAAAATTTCTACAGTTGTACCGTGGAGAGCATTCTGACAGGCTGCATCACTGTCTGGTATGGAGGGGCCACTGCACAGGACCGAAAGAAGCTGCAGAAGGTTGTAAATCTAGTCAGCTCCATCTTTGGTACTAGCCCACAAAGTACTCAGGACATCTTCAGGGAGCAGTGTCGCTGAAAGGACCTCTAGCACCCAGGGCATGCCCTGTTCTCACTGTTACCATCAGGTAGGAGATACAGAAGCTTGAAGGCACACACTCAGAGCAATTCAGGAACAGCTTCTTCCCCTCTGCCAACCGATTCCTAAATGGACATTGAATCTTTGGACAGTATCTCACTTTTGTTAATATACAGTATTTCTGTTTTTGTACATTTTTTAAAAAATCTATTCAATATACGCAATTGATGTACTTGTTTATTTATTATTTATTTATTTATTTCTCTCTCTTTGCTAGATTATGTAGTGCATTGAACTGCTGCTGCTAAGTTAACAAATTTCATGTCACATGCCAGTGCTTATAAACCTGGTTCTGATTCTGACATTCAATGCTCATTCTGAGAAGAGTTTAATGTTGTGGCTTGTCATGGATACTTTGTTGGTCAGATCTTCCCAAATAACCAAACAAATTCTTATGTTTAGTTACTGTATTTGCATATTATTTTAAATAAGTGTGTGATGATACAGTGAAACTTGAACTTGATAGTTTTTATATTTTTATATTTAAACTTTCTACATTCAAGTGAAAACAGGTAAAACCTACTGTAAAAAGTTGTTCATTTCTAATTAAATATTAAACTTGGGAATCAATGTCAGAAGTATGAGCAATACTGTTGTCGGCAAAACCTGACTGTCGTTGGCTGAATGAGTGGTGTTGCAACTTCAACCTTGCACTCAACGCTGTGCTCCAGTGCACGGGAAAAAAACTGCAGAGGGTTGGAGACTCAACCAGGTCCATCATGGGCACACTCCTCCCTACCATCAAGGACATCTTCAAAAAGTGATGCTTCAAGAAGGCAGTCTCCATCATTAAGGATCCTCGGTATCCAAGGCCTGTCCCCTTCTCATCACCGCCATCACAGAGGAGGTACAGGATCCTGTCCATGCACACTCAACATTTTAGGAACAGCTTCTTACCCTCTGCCATCAGATTTCTGAGCTGTCCATGAGCACTGCCTATTTATTTTTATACATTTCTTACTGGAACTTACAGTAATTTTTCTTTATTGCGCTGTATTGTTCCACAAAACAACAAGTTTCATAACCTACGTCAGTGATAACAAACATGACTCTGATTCTAAAAAAAGACTTATGGGTTTACTGTTTGTATATATCACATGATACTAAACATTTCTTTCCATGCAGCAGTTTACACACACTACAGTTCGTGGCTGCTTTAATGTTGCCTGAAATTAGGAAGTGACGGTACAATAAATTTTGTCAAATGCAGGTCCTATGAGGCTTGGTGTACAGGAGGAGCCTGACATGAAACTGAACGTCTTTCTGATTCACAAACAATTTGAATAGGAGAAGGGATGGCCTCCAAAACCTTCCAATCAGAATCAGGTTTAATATCACCGGCATATGTCAGGAGCTACAGCAGTACAATGAAATACATGATAAATAAATTAAGAGGAAAAAACCGTTACATTGTGTGTGTGTGTATATCTACTAAACAGTTAAGAGAAATAAACCGTTACATTGTGTGTGTGTGTGTATGTGTGTGTGTGTGTATATCTACTAAACAGTTATGAGAAATAAACCGTTACATTGTGTGTGTGTATATCTACTAAACAGTTAAGAGAAATAAACCGTTACATTGTGTGTGTGTATATCTACTAAACAGTTAAGAGAAATAAACTGTTACATTGCGTGTGTGTGTGTGTATATCTACTAAACAGTTATGAGAAATAAACCATTACATTGTGTGTGTATATCTACTAAACAGTTAAGAGACATAAACCGTTACATTGAGTGTGTGTGTATATCTACTAAACAGTTAAGAGAAATAAACCGTTACATTGTGTGTGTATATCTACTAAACAGTTATGAGAAATAAACCGTTACATTGTGTGTGTGTATATCTACTAAACAGTTAAGAGAAATAAACTGTTACATTGTGTGTGTGTGTATATTTACTAAATAGTTAAGAGAAATAAACCGTTACATTAAGTGTGTGTGTGTATATCTACTAATTAAGAGAAATAAACTGTTACATTAAGTGTGTGTGTGTGTATATCTACTAAATAGTTAAGAGAAATAAGTAATGCAAAAAAAACAGAAATAAAATATGTAGTGAGGTCGTATTCATGGGTTCAATGTCCATTTAGAAATTAGATAGCAGAGGTGAAGGAGCTGTTCCTGAATTGCCGAGTGTGTGCCTTGAGACTTTTATACCTCCTTCCCAATGGTATTAATGAGAAAAGGGCAAGGTGGTTGTTATGACACCACTGAACTAGCTGGTGTATCTCACTCCTGTATGCTCTTTTGTCACAATCTGACATCTTGCCAACAATGGTTGTATCATCTGCAAGTTTATAGATGGCATTTGAGCTATGCCACGCCACACAGTCATGGGAGTAGAGAGTAGAGCAGTGGGCTAAGCACACATCCCTGTGGTGCGATAATGCTGATTGTCAGCGAGGTGAAGATATTATTTCTAATCCACACAGATTGTGGTTTTCTGGTTAGGAAGTTGAGGATCCGCTTCCAGAGGGAGGTACAGAAGCCCAGGTTCTGTAGCTTTTCGATCAGGACTGCAGAAATGATTATGTTAAATGCTGAGCTATAGTGAATAAACAGCTTCCTGACATAGGTATTTGCATTGTCCAGGTGACCTAAGCCCCCATGGAGAGCAAATGAGATAGCGTCTGCTGCAACCTACTGCGGCGATAGGTGAATTTTAGTGGGTCCAGGTCCTTCCTGAGACAGTTGTTCATTCTAGCCATGATCAACCCCTCAAAGCATTTCACAACCATAGATGTGAGTGCTACCAGATGACAGTCGTTAAGGTAGCTCACGCTGCTCTTCTTGCGCACTGGTATAGTTGTTGCCCTTTTAAAGCAGGAACTTT
This sequence comes from Mobula hypostoma, assembly GCF_963921235.1. NCBI lineage: Eukaryota > Metazoa > Chordata > Chondrichthyes > Myliobatiformes > Myliobatidae > Mobula > Mobula hypostoma. Next base: position 198,525,385 of record NC_086098.1, read on the forward strand.
GACTGTAGCAGTAAGAGATTGAAAATGTCCTTGAATAACCCCACCAGTTGGTTGGCAGAGGTTTTCAGAGCCTTACCAGGTACTCCATTGGGCCCTGCTGCCTTGGAAGGGTACTCTATCAGAGCCCTCTTGAAAGACAGCCTGACATTGGCCTTTGAGGCAGAGATCACAAGGTCATCAGATGCTGCAGGCATCCTCATAGCTTTGGTTTAATTCTCCTTTTAAAGTGAGTATAAAAGGCACTAAGCCCATCTAGTGGTGAAGCATCGTTGCCATTCATGATGTTGAATTTTGCTTTGTATGCCAGAGTTGACATGCATCCAAAGTCACCCCTAGCCTCTCTGAGAATTGTTTCTTGGCTCTTGAACTAGCCGTCCACAAGTCATACCTGGTTTTCTTATATAGATCTGGGTCGCCAGACATGGATGCCACAGATCTAGCCCTCTGCAGACGACGAACATTCTGGTTCATCCATGGCTTTTGGTTTGGGAATGTACAGCAAGTTTTTGTAGGCACACACACATCCACGCAGGTTTTAATACAGTCAGTGACAACTTTGCAAGACAGAGGAAATAAAGAAACCTACAGAGGCCTGAAAGCTTAAACAAAAGGAGAAAACACTGGAAGCACTCAGCAGGTCAGGCAGCATTCGTCGAAGAAGGAAGTGCTTAATGTTTCAGATATGGGATCCTTCAACAGAACTGGGAAGAGGGAAAAGCAGAAATAAGAGAATCTGCAAATGCTGGAAATCTAAGCAACACACACAAAATGCTGGAGGAACTCAACAGGCCAGGCAGTATCTATGGGAAAAAGTACAGTCGATGTTTCGGCTGAGACTGTTTGGCAGGACGGTTAGTTTTCAGTAACAGAGAAGGCAAGGAGGGAAGGTTAGCGCATAGGGGATATCACTGATCAGATGGATCAGATGGGTTCATGAATTCCCTCTACAGATGCTGCCTGACCTACTGAGATCATCAGCATCTTATGTATGTTAATCCAGATTTCCATCATCTGCAGTTTCTCTTGTGTCGCTAGAAGAAATCATTGGGTTAAACAGCATCAAACAGGCACTGGAATGCCCAATGTTTTCAACAACTACTTCAAGTTCAAACTGATGTTGGGAAATTAGTTTTTTCTAAGCTGTGGCTATCAGGATCAAACTAACAATTGGGATTCCAAATAGTATTCAGCAAGGACTATTACAGATTAAGTGACAACAATTGCAAAAATATTTTCAAACATAAATATTCTAAGCCCAATTCTGCAAATGCTTACCAATAACAAATGCTTCTTTGGACTGAGTTCCATGTTCATTGTACCATGGAGGCCGTCCTGCCGTATAAATTGTCCGTTTGTTTGTTCTTAGAAGTGGTGGCTCAGATTTGCATTGGCTTGTGCTTCGCTTTCTTGGCGACAGAGTATTGGTCACAGGAGGTAATAATTTGTCCAATGTCCTCTCGCTGCTGCCACTACAAAGGAATAGAATTACGAAGTTCAGAGTAAAATTTATTATCAGAGTACATACGTGTCACCACATACAACCCTGAGATTCTTTTTCCTGTGGGCATTCTTAGCAAATCTATAGGACAGTAACTGTAAACTGGATCAATGAACAACAAACTGTGCATATGCAAATATAAATAATAGCAATAACTAACGAGTACAAAATAACAAGATAAACAGTCCTTAAAGTGAGACCATCAATTGTGGCAACACCAGAAATAGAATGAGTATAGTTATCCCCTTTTTTTCAAAAGCCTGATGGTTGAGAGGTAGCAACTGTTCCTGAACCTGCTGGTGTAAGTCCCGAGGCACTTGTACCTTTTACCTGATGGCAGCAGTGGGAAAAGAGTATGACCTGGGTGGTGAGGACCTTTGATAATCGATGCTATTTTTCTACAGCAAAGTTTCATGTAGATGTGCTCAAAGGTTGGGAGGGTTTTGCCCGTGATGTACTGGGCAGAATCCATCTCCTTTTGTGGGATTTTCTGCTCGAAAGCATTGGTGTTCCCATACCAGGCTGCAATGCAACCAGTCAGCACACTTTCCACCACAACTATAGAAGTTTTTCAAAGTTTTTGATGACATGCCAAATCTCTGCACACTTCTAAGGAAATAGAGGCAATGTTGTGCTTTCTTTGCAATTATATTTATATAATGAGTCCAGGACAGGTCCTCTGAGATAGTGTCACCCAAGAATTTAAAAGTTATTAACCCTCTGCACCTCTGATGAGTACAGGCACATGGACCTCTGGTTTTTCTACCCTAATGTCCACAATCAATTCCAACGTTATTCCAAAGATTATCTGTCAGAAACAATTAAAAAAATTATTGGGTCTACAGTATTGGTACAAATCCTCCCAGGTTATGATTGGCCACCTTATACAAAGCCCATACACATGACCAAGTGTTTGGTAGATTAGATGGATGGATTTGTCGGCTGCCTCAAGGCTACAGATTATGAACAGTTCACAGGAACAGAAACCTGTCGCAACCTGGGGTGAACCAAAACTTGTTCATTCATATTCTGACTCTGTCATCATAGGTCAGTCATTTCACCCATTCATCGTTTCATGTTTCTCCCTCACCCCACCCTGCGTCTGTGTGAGAGTGTGTGTGACAGTGTCTGTGCGTGTGAGAGAGCCTGAGTTTCTGTGCGTGTGAGACAGTGTCTGTGTGTGAGAGAGTCTGAGTGGCTGTGAGTGTCTGTGTGTAAGAGAGTCTCTGTGTCTGTGTGTATACTGTACATACATATACATGTGCACACAAGACCGAGTGGAGATAAAGTGGAAGGAGCAAATCAAAGTTCAAAGTAAACTTATGATCAAAGTGCATACAGTACATGTCACCATATTCAACCGTGAGATTCATTTTCTTGCAGGCATTCACTGTAGATACAAATAAACACCATACAATCAATGTACACCACACACAACACGGTTGAACATCCCATGTGCAAAAGACAACAAACTGTGCAAACACAAAAAAAAGACCATTAGATGAATAGTCCTTGAAAGTAAGCACATAGGTTGTGGGAACATTTCATTGATGGGTGAGTGAAGTTGAGTGAAATTGACCCCTCTGGTTCAAGCACCTGGTGACTGAGGGGCAATAACTGTTCCTGAACCTGGGGTGTGGGTCCTGAGGCTTCTGTACCTCCTTTCTGACGGCAGTCACAAGAAGAAAGCATGGCACAGATGTGGTGATACTCGAGGATGGATGCCGGTTTCCTGCAACAGAGCTCCTTGTACATGAGCTCTATAGTGGGGAGGGCTTTACCCAAGGTGGACGTTCTGGAGCATTGGTGCTTCTATACCCAGGCCGCCATGCAATCGGTCAGTAAACTCTCCACTGCACGTATACAGAAGTTTATCAAAGTTTGAGATGATACCTTCACAAACTTTAAGAAAATAGAGGTGCTGCCATGCTTTCTTTGTAATGACACTTACATACTGGGCCCAGGTCAGATCCTCTGAAATGGTAACACTGAGGAGTTTAAAGATTCTCACCCCTCTCCACCTCTGATCCTCCAATGAGGACTGGTTTCTTTCTCCTGTAGTCAATAATCAGCTCCTTGGTCTTACTGATAATGAGTGAAATGTTGTCCTTGTGGATTTTGAATCTCCCTCTATATGCTGATTTGTCACCACCTTTGATTCAGCCAACGACATCAGCAAACTCAAATATGGTATTGGAGCTGTGCTTAGCCCGATAGTCATAAGTGTAAAGCAAGTAGAACGGGGGCTAAGTGCACTGTCAGGTAGTGCACCTGTGCTGATGAAGATTGTAGAGGTTTTGTTGCCAATCGAAATCGACTGGAATCGGCAAGTGAGAAAATCGAGGATTCAGTTGCTCAAAGAGGTATTAAGGCCCTAGTTTTGGAGCTTATTGATTAATTTTGAGTGGATGATAGTATTGAATGCAGAGCTGTAGTCAATGAAGAGCATCCTGATGTAAGAATCTTCACTGTCCAGATGTACCAGGATTGAGTGAAAAGCCAATGAAATGGCACCTGCTGTTGACCTGTTGCGCAGAGGGGAAGAGGAACACGGTGTACATCAGTGAGGAAGAGGGAAGTGTGTTTCTGAACCATGATCAACGCCCGCCTCTTCAGTCAGCTAGTCAGCTGCACCAATAGCAGACCAGAAGTCACAGATTCCAGAACTATTTACAGAAGATCACAATTGCTCAGAGCCACTATTAATAATTGCAAATGAAGTTAGATGTGACAGAACTCTTAAGTTTATTACGGGGCTTGAAGGAGAAGATGTAAAGAAAATCATTCTACTTCCAGAGAAAAATCAAAACTATAGTCTATAGTAAAGTCACCATTAAACCCATTGGGGAAATCGGGGGAAAGACAACCCAGAAGGTGTCAGAACATGGAATGTGCTGAAAAGAGTAGATGTTGAGGAGAACGGATTTTGAAAAGATGGATTTTCATGTCATATAAACTAAGGTTCCTGGAAGCCCATGTGAAGGATGAGTTCTGTTCTGGATCTACTGGGCTGAATGGACTCATTGCGTGATGGAAATAGTATGTAATCATGTATTACTATGTAAACCAATTGTAGCAAAAATAGATTGCAAGTCAGAATGAGAAACATGCCTGTGCCCCCGAGATTAAATAGCACTGCAAATTCACACAGCATTTGATGCTGTGCGCATGTTACAGATGTATTTGTCAACGAAGGTTAGTTACTTTCAGAATCAATGCTAGGTTACCCATCATGTATACTGCAAAACAAACAAATGGAAGCACAATGCGCACGCATGCAATACATTCAGGATTATTTTAATGAACACACTACTATCAGAAGGAACTCTCTTCACTTGGCTACACAAAATCATATCTGTGTCATAATTATGCATCTCAGAATATGATAATTAAAAATATCAATTGTTATAAAAGCAAACTAGACATTTAATTTGATAACCTTGAGCACTGCAGTAGGCACTGCAATAAGATCATAAGATATAGGAGCAGAATTAGGCCATTTGGCCCTTCGAGTCTTCTCCACCATTTCATCATGGCTGATTCATTTTCCCTCTCACCCTAGTCTCCTCCCTTCACCCCATATCCCCTCCTGCCCTGATCAATCAAAAATCTCTTAGCCTTTGGCTTAAATACATGGAGATTTGAGCTCCACAGCTGCCTGTGAGAACAAATTCCACAGATTCACCACTCATTGGCTAAAGAAATTCCTCTTCACCTGGCCAAACTTCCCTGGATCCCATGCCTTCTGACTTTTTGAATAAGCCTACCATGTGGAACCTTGTCAAATGCCTTACTAAAATCCATATAGATCACATCCACTGCACTACCCTCATCTATATGCCTCCTCAAAGAACTCTTTCAGGCTTGTTAGACACGATCTGCCCTTCACAAAGCCATGCTGACTGTCCCTGATCAGATCATGATTCTCTAAATGCCCAGGGATCCTATCTCTAAGAATCTTTTCCAACAGCTTTCCCACCACAGATGTAAGGCTCACTGCTCTATAATTACCCGGACTATCCCTACTACCTTTTTTGAACAAGGGGACAACATTCGCCTCCTTCCAATCTTCCGGTACCATTCCCGTGGACAACGAGGACATAAAGATCCTAGCCAGAGGCTCAGCAATCTGTTCCCTCGCCTCATGGAGCAGCCTGGGGAATATTCCGTCAGGCCCCGGGGACTTATCCATACTAATGTATTTTAACAACTCCAACACCTCCTCTCCCTTAATATCAACATGCTCCAGAACATCAACCTCACTCATATTGTCCTCACCATCAGCAAGTTCCCTCTCATTGGTGAATACCGAAGAGAAGTATTCATTGAGGACCTCACTCACTTCCACAGCCTCCAGGCACATCTTCCCACCTTTATCTCTAATCGGTCCTATCTTCACTCCTGTCATCCTTTTGTTCTTCACATAATTGAAGAATGCCTTGGGGTTTTCCTTTACCCTACTCGCCAAGGCTTCTCATGACCCCTTCTTGCTCTTCTCAGCCCCTTCTTAAGCTCCTTTCTTGCTTCCCTATATTCCTCAATAGACCCATCTGACCCTTGCCTCCTGAACCTCATGTATGCTGCCCTCTTCCATCTGACTAATTTTTCCATCTCACTTGTCACCCATGGTTCCTTCACCCTACCATTCTTTATCTTCCTCACCGGGACAAATTTATCCCTAACATCCTGCAAGAGATCTCTAAACATCGACCATATGTCCATAGTACATTTCCCTGCAAAAACATCATCCCAATTCACACCTGCAAGTTCTAGCCTTATAGCCTCATAATTTGCCCTTCCCCAATTAAAAATGTTCCTGTCCTCTCTGATTCTATCATTTTCTATGATAATGCTAAAGGCCAGGGAGCGGTGGCCACTGTCCCCCAGATGCTCACCCACTGAGGGATCTGTGACCTGACCCGGTTCATTACCTAGTACTAGATCTAGTATGGCATTCCCCTGGTTGGCCTGTTCACATACTGTGACAGGAATCCATCCTGGACACACTTAACAAACTCTGCCCCATCTAAACCCTTGGAACTAATCAGGTGCCAATCAATATTAGGGAAGTTAAAGTCACCCACGATAACAACCCTGTTATTTTTGCACCTTTCCAAAATCTGCCTCCCAGTCTGCTCCTCTGTATCTCTGCTGTTACCAGGGGGCCTATAGAATACCCCCAGTAGAGTAACTGCTCCCTTCCTGTTCCTGACTTCCACCCATATTGACTCAAAAGAGGATCCTGCTACATTACCCACCCTTTCTGTAGTTGTAATAGTATCCCTGACCAGTAATGCCACCCCACCTCCCCTTTTCCACCCACTCTATCCCACTTTTAAAGCACTGAAATCCAGGAATATTGAGAATCCATTCCTGCCCTGGTGCCAGCCAAGTCTCTGTGATGGCCACTACATCATAATTCCATGTATGTATCCAAGCTCTCAGTTTATCACCTTTGCCCCTGATGCTTCTTGCACATTTCAGCCCTTCTGCCTTACTACCTTTACACCGTTTATTCTGCTTCTCTTTCCTCAAAGCCTCTCTATATGTTAGATCTGGCTTTACTCCATGCATTTCTTTCACTGCTCTATCGCTCCGGTTCCCATACCCCTTGCAGCCAACCAGAAAAAGCTCCCACTATTCCCACTCTTTGCCTCCTGCTATATGCTAGTATTTTTCCTGTAATGTGGAGCTAATCCATATTCTTTGCTTCCTGTGCAGGCTATACTACAATTTTGTGCTTTATACAGAACTAGTTGTGGAATTTAGGAAGGAGAAGTCAAGCAAACATGCACAAATCCTTATTAAATGGTCTGCAACAGAAAGAGTGAGCAGCTTGAAGTTCCTGAGTGTCACCATCTCAGAGGAACTATCCTGGGCCAAGCAGATAAATTAAATGCAACCATGAAGAAGGCTTGCCGGCATCTCTACTTTCTTAAAGTTTAAGATAATTCAGCATGTCATCAAAGACTATGACAAACTTCTGCAGATGTACTCTGGAGAGCATCACAGCCTGGCATGGAAACTGCAAGAGGTTAGAGAGGGTAGTGGACTCTGCCAGTTTCATCTACTGGTACAGCTCTCTCCGTCACTGAGAATATCTACAAGAAGTAACCTGTCAGGAAGCTGGCATCAAACACCAGGTATCATCTGGGCCAAACCCTCTTCCTGTTGGTACCAGCAGGAAATACAGGAGTCTGAAGACTCACATCTCAAAAATTCAACAATAGCTTCTTCTCCTCTGTCATCAGGTTCTTGAAGCAACCTGGAAAACCTTAACATAGTCTCGACTACACCTCTGGTGTTATGGTATTTTTTGTGGAAGGTGTGTATGATTTACATTAACTTAAGTTTACGTTAGCCATGTTTGTAAGATACTGTGCTGTTGCTACAAAGGAACAACTTTGATCTAATTAGTATGATTACACTACGATACATATTTCAGCACATTAACCATATCGCATGTTAACTGGCATAAGTACATGTTAATTGTTTTGTTTAAATGGACACTTTATTAATGAATAATGAATAATGAATTTAATGAATCAGAATGAGAATCTGAATCAGGTTATTATCACCACCATGTGTTGTGAAATTTGTTAACTTTCAGCAGCTCAATGCAATATATAATACAGAAGGAAAGGTAAATAAATAAATAAATAAATCTATTACATATATTTATTGAGTAGATTAAAAATCATGCAAAACCAGAAATAATATATATTAAAAAAGTGAGGTAATGTTCACGGGTTCAATATCCATTTAGGAATCAGATGGCAGAGGGGAAGAAGCCGTTCCTAAATCGCTGAGTGTGTGCCTTCAGGCTTCTGCACCTCCTACATGATGGTAACAGTGAGAGAAGGACATGCCCCAGGTGCTGGGGGTCCTTAATAATGGACGCTCCCTTTCTGAGACACCGCTCCTTGAAGACATCCTGGGCACTTTGTAGGCTAGTACCCAAGATGGAGCCAACTAAATTTATGACCCTCTGCAGCTTCTTTCAGTGCAGTTAATAATTCATCTCATTATTAGCAGTAACTTTCACTCACTACAAGTCGAACCTAGACATCCAACCCATTTCAACACGAACTGGCTGTACATGGCACCCTTAGGTGATATACAGCAAGAACATTTTTTTCCAGGGTTAGGTTAGATTGGGCTGAGCCAACTCTTCACATTTCAACACAGAATTGAAATATTACTCAGAGCCATCTATCAGATCCAAGCTTGACGGGATCCCACGACATATCTATTTAATGTCCAAACCAAACAAGTTAAAAGCCCTTGCTTCTGGGATGGTTTCAGAGTTACGGGTGCTTGGGTTAATCTTAATTTTATACCAAGCAGCTCTTTAACTGCGAATACAAATGCTGAACAGACATGCCTTGCAGACTGCAAAAGGATGACTGGATTTCAGGATTAATCTCTTTATTCTTCTAAATGCATGTTGAAAGTGGTTCAGGTTGACAGACATACAAAGTAGATCTTCGTAATAGAACAAATTCATAATATGCAAATGTGATACCAGCAAGTTTTCACTGCTTATGGACAAATGCGACCTGTGGATATAGAAACAAGGTCAGTAAAGACACAGAGGACCAAAGGGCCTGTTTCGCTGCTGTATGACTGTCATTTTATTAAAGCTGACAGCAGTCTGGAGCCCATTCACCGTAACTGTGAAGTGTTTGTTATTGATATCCTTCTTTTCACAACGTGCACTGCCACAGTCTTGGCAGAAAAAGAAATTATTGACTCATTACAACTCAGTACTTGCAATAAAAATGAAATCATAATTCATTCAATGTCAAAGAACAGGGCTTTTAAAAAGGCATACTTTAGCTGTTGAAGAACCTCTCTGCACTTAAAAATTGCTTCTATGTGGAACAACTGTCATTACCTCAAAATAAAATACAGGTGGCGTTCCCCTTATCTGACATTCCAAAATCCAAAAACCTTAGAAATCTGAATTTTTTTGAGCGCTGACCTGATGTTCTAAATGGAAAATTCCACGAGACACGGGGAAGGTTCCCAGGTGATAAGCAGGTCTCTGCGCACCACAGACATTTCTGAAAAGTGACCTTACACGTGTCATGAACAGAAGTTAATGAAAAATAGAAAAAACAGTGCATAAAGTGAAAAATGAAGATCGGGAGTGTGCATTGAAAAAGTGGATTAATCAGTGTCGGGGTCACATGCACACATGCTGCTTAATGGCATACTGATCATGATACAGAGCTAGCATGATGAACTGATAATTGAAGGTAATTGTTTCATGCAAAAAATAATTAAAATTATTATTTAAAACTACCCCCCCCCCCCACAGTAGTTGCTGTGGAATGTGTGACAGTTTGAAATCTATGGCAGATATGAAGCCAATCACAGTGCTTTGGGGGTGGTCATTCAACGCTGACAGTCTGTGGAGGAAGCAGTTGCATCATGTCAGTCTGTGCCCCGACTACAGACTGTTCATTCTGTGCGCTTCGCTCAGCTGTACACAAGCTGTACTTGTAATGTAAATAGATTTTGAGTTTAGACTAGAGTCCATCCCCAAGGTATCTCATTATATATAGGCAAATATTCCAAAATCCCAAAAAAAATCTGAAATCCAAAGCACTTCTGGCCCCAAGCATTTCAGATAAGGGATGCTCAACGTGCATTACTCTTAAAAGCTGGTAATGGTTTTTCCTTTATGCTCAATCCAATCTTAACATTACTTTCTTCCCTGCTTCCTATCAGTGAGAATTCTTCAATCCACTTGGCTGATTAGGGCTGCTTGCAAGATACCAGAGTTCCCTTACGGAAAGGGCCAAATTGAAACTGATATTAGAGGAAAGAAACTCTCTTCGGTCTCTAACCTTACAATAAGCTTTCACAAGTCAAAGGTAGGTGCCATTCCTTGTAGCTGACCCAGTTTGTTAATTCTCTTAAAAGACAGGGGAATGATGACTTTGATCCCAATGACCAATTAACTGATGGAAATTCCATAATTTTTAGTTCCTATTTCACAAACCTCAATTGTACTGTTTATTTGAGGTAGGTGTTTAGGCAACTTTACAGACCAGAGCTTAACAACCCATCGAGTTAGGCTGAGGATAATGTTTCACAGGTCAGCAGAGATCACCTTATTTTAAAATAAGAATTTCCCAGCTTCAATCTACATACACCAAACATTTTGTTCGAAGAATTTAATATTTGCTTATCTAGACTACGCCCTCATCAACATCATCCAATAAAGTGTAATCAATTTACATGTGGAGGATAAATTCTCTTTCTGCATCACTATCTAACCAGACACCTCAATTGCCTCCATACTGTCAGCTGACTTCTTTGACATTCTGTAGAGGACCAACCAAAATTTCCTCCTCCTAAGTACTGAGAAGATGAAAGCCATTAGCTTCAGTCCATTCCATAAACACCAACAATTTCAGGCTTCCCTTTGTCAACTGGAGAATGCAGAACCAAACACTTCATAAACCTGGTGTCATATGTAGCTCCCAAATGAGCTTTTGACCACGTATCTTCACCACCACAATATCTCTACATTCATGTCCACCTACAACCCCACCCCAGTCTATGTACTGGTGAAAAATCCTCTTTTTTTTTGTTAGATCCAAACTCAAAAATTGTGATGTAGCCCTGGACAGCCTTCACATTGTAACTTCCACAGTGTACAGGTCGTGCAAATCGCTACTATGTCCAACTCAAATTCAGTTCACAGATTACCTCCTATGCTCCTTAGATCATGAAAGAAAATGTCTCTTCTCATTCTAATTTACACATTTTGACTATGAAAAATACTTTGGAGCATCTAGAGCAGATGTTCACAGTCAAAATTTGTAAACAAGAATGATTACATGACTTCTAGTCAAGATGGCACCAGCGAATAACTCCTCAGGCATCTTCCAGATAGCAAATCTCCCAAATTATTTCACTTCTTCTTCTGCTTTTTCTTTTTGTCTTGTTTGTGTTATGGAAGCTGTTGGAGCCTGGGACATACAGCACGGAAGATGACTGAAGGATCCACTGCTCTGCTGTGTCTGGACAGCTGCCTCATGAGGCTTAGAGACGGAGGGGCCGAGACGGTCCAAGAACACAAGTCGACTCATGGAAAAGACCAGAGACGAGGTGCAGGCTCATGAACAACTCCATCTTGAAGCAGCAAGGAAGACTAAAGCATCAAGGTGTATGTGGAGGGGGTCACAACGGAGATGGTCAGCAGCCAGATTGCTGGGGGAGGGGAGGGGGAATTGATGTCTCTTCTTTCATTAACGCCTATGGACTTCCTATATTTAATGGCTATCTGGAGAAGACAAATATCAGAGTTGTATTGCACATGCCTACTTTGACAATAAAATAAACCCCTGAAAACAATGCCTGCAAGAGGGGTATTCTGTTCGTAAGTCCCATTACCACTGGCAATTTAAGGGTGCCACGGTAGTGTAGCAGTTAGCAAGACACTATTACAGTTCGGGCTGGACTTCACCACAGTGTCCTCCTTAAGGAGTTTGCATTTCTCCCCATGGAATCTGTGCATTTTCTCCGGGTCAACTAGTTTCTCCCCACAGTCCAAAGGAGTACTGGATAGTAGGTTAATTGGTCATTGTAAAGTGTCCCATCTTTATGTTAGGTTTAAACAAGGGGGTTGTTGGGGGTTACCGGGAGGTGCCACTCAAAGAGGCAGAAGGGCCTTATCCACACGCTATCTATCAGTCAGTAAACAAGTAAACAAGCATCTACAGAAATTCTTCAAGGGTATGGCTAATCACTCCAGACAAGAAGGCACACAATTGTCTTGAAACTAGCACAAATGCTCTGTCTGAAAGCCTATAGTTTGGGGAAGACTAAATCCCAATGTTTTTTCTGCTCCATTAGGCTGAAGGAAAAGTACGCGATGTCTCCTCTGCTTGAGTGTGGAACTCAAATGATCTTCCAACACAGCAGTGAGCAGCAAGCTGTCAAATGTGACAGAGATCTGGGAAAGCACAACCTGGAACAATGCTTACACCCAACAGAGATGACCTTACCTCTATTAGCAAGGGAGGTGCAGTTGTCAGCTCAGACCTCAGCAAGGATAGAGAATGCAGTCGCAGGGTTGGCACTTTAAACAGAACAGTCTCAGGGGAAGCAGTTAATAAAACTTGGGTGTCAAAGTACGTAGGAATTGGGATTTTTCAACTCAATGAGTGAAAACCATGTTGAAGTTTAATTCTACCGGTTGCTCTGGAGGAATTGGTACACGGTGGGCATTTTACTCTGGAGTAAGGCTACCAGGACAAATAAAAATCCTACCAAATTAAGAGGATCTAATTTTTCAGCAGGCACCTCAATATCCCAAAATCTGGATCAAATTGCTGCACTCTGTGCAAAGTCAATTTTCAACTGAGCAGCAGTGTTTTAGACTTTAAAGTCAAGTGAAGGAAATTCTAGGTCACGTTGTTCGATAGGCTACTGAATGCCAGCTTGCTGAAGCAGTGTTCCTTGCTGAGGCAGCCTGTTCCAGAACTTCAGCATGCAATAAGACTGATATTCCATTGAGGTACTGAGAGACTTGGATTGTACAATGTGATCTTTCATATGCTTCACTTGTGCCCTTGAGGAAACTGGTCGCCTTAACGTGATCTGATCTATAAGCAAGACAGACCCTAACCAAACAGACTGGCACTTATTGAAGAGTGGGAAGCCATCTTGCCCTTTGAGCTACCCAACTACTAAAACATAGAAAACCTACAGCACAATACAGGCCCTTCGGCCCACAACGCTGTATGAAACACGTCCTTACCTTAGAAATTACCTAGGGTTACCCATAGCCCTCTAACTTCATGTACCTATCCAGGAGTCTCTTAAAAGACCCTATCATATCTGCCTCCACTACCGTCACTAGCAGCCCATTCCACGCACTCACCACTCTCTGCGAAAAAAAAACTTACCCCTGACATCTCCTCCGTACCTACTTCCGAGCACCTTAAGACTGTACCCTCTCATGCCAGCCATTTCAGCCCTGGGAAAAAGCCTCTGACTATTCACATGATCAGTGCCTCTCATCATCTTACATCTCATCCTCTGTCGCTCCAAGCAGAAAAGGCCGAGTTCACTCAACCTATTCTCATAAGGCATGCTCCCCAATCCAGGCAACATCCTTGTACATCTCCTCTGTACCCTTTCTATGGTTTCCACATCCTTCCTGTGGTGAGGCGACCAGAACTGAGCACAGTACTCCAAGTGGGGTCTGAGCAGGGTCCTATGTAGCTGTAACATTACCTGTCGGCTGTTAAACTCAATCCTACGTTTGATGTCTTCTTAACCACAGGGTCAACCTGTGCAGCAGCTTTGAGTGTCCTATGGACTCGGACTCCAAGATCCCTCTGATCCTCCACACAGCCAATAGTCTTACCATTAATACTATATTCTGCCATCATATTTGACCTACCAAATTGACCACCTCACACTTAACTGGGTTGAACTCCATCTGCCGCTTCTCAGCCCAGTTTTGCATCCTATCAATGTCCTGTACCCTACTATCCATTCCCTGTCTCATTGGAACGTACCTATGCAGAACTTCACACAAATATCCCCTGAATATTTGCCATATTTCTTCCATACGTTTCCCTGAGAACAACTGTTTCCAATTTATGCTTCCAAGTTCCTGCCTGATAGCCTCATATTTCCCCTTACTCCAATTAAACGCTTTCCTAATGTGTCTGTTCCTGTCCCTCTCCAAAGCTATGGGAAAGGAGATAGAATTGTGATCACTATCTCTAAAATGCTCTCCCACTGAGAGATCTGACATCTGACCAGGTGCATTTCCCAATACCAGATCAAGTACAGCCTCTCCTCTTGTAGGCTTATCTACATATTGTTTCAAGAAACCTTGAACACACCCAACAAACTCCACCCCACCTAAACCCTTCGCAATAGGAAGATGCCAATCGATATTTGGGAAATTAAAATTTCCCAACATGACAACGCTGTTATTATTACACCTTTCCAGAATCTGTCTCCCTGTCTGCTCCTCTATGTCCCTGTTACTATTGAGTGGTCTATAAAAAACACCCAGTAGAGTTATTGACCCTTTCTTTTTCCTAACTTCCACCTGCAGAGACTCTGTAGACTATACCTCCATGACTTCATCCTTTTCTGCAGCCATAACACTATCTCTGAACAACAGTGCCACGCCCCCACCTCTTTTACCTCCCTCCCTGTCCTTTCTTAAACATCTAAAGCCTGGCACTCAAAGTAACCATTCCTGCCCCTGCACCATCCAAGTCTCTGTAATGGCCACAACATCATAGCTCCAAATACTGATCCACACTCTAAGATTATCCGCTTTGTTCACAATACTCCTCACATTAAAATAGACACATCTCAAACCATTGGTCTGAGCATGTCCTTTCTCTCTCACCTGCCTATCATCCCTATCACACTGTCTCCAAGCTTTCTCTATTTGTGAGCCAACCGCCTCTTCTTCTGTCACTCTCCCCAATAACCTTTGCAAAGCTCCCCACCAGGATATTGGTCCCCCTGGGATTCAAGTGCAACCTGTCCTTTTTGTACAGGTCACACCTGCCCCAAAAGAGGTCCCAATGATCCAAAAATCTGAATCCCTGCCCCCTGCTCCGATCCCTCAGCCACACATTTATCCTCCACCTCATTCTATTCCTATACTCATTGTAACGTGTCACAGGCAGTAATTCCAAGATTACTACCTTTGTGGTCCTGCTTCTCAACTTCCTAACTCTCTGTTGTCTGTTTTCAGGACCTCCTCCCTTTTCCTACCTATGTCATTGGTACCAATATATACCATGACCTCTGGCTGTTCTCCTTCCCACTTCAGGATATCGTGGACGTGATCAGAAACATCCCAGACCCTGGCATCTGGGAGGCAAACTACCATCCGTGTTTCTTTCCTGCATCCACAGAATCACTTGTCTGACCCCCTAACTATAGAGTCCCCTAACACTGCTGCCATCCTCTTCCTTTCTCTACCCTTCTGAGCCACAGGGCCAGACTCTGTGCCAGAGGCATGGCCACTGTTGCTTCCCCCAGGTAGGCCGTCACCCCCAACAGTAGTCAAACAGGAGTACTTATTGTTAAGGGGGACAGACACAGGGGAACTCTCTAGCATCTGCCTCTTGTTTTCCCTCTCCTTACTGTTACCCACTTCTCTGTGTTGCGAGGCCCCAGTGTAACTACCTTCCTATAGCTCCTATCTATCACTTCCTCACTTTCCCTGACCAGACAAAGGTCATCGAGCTGCATTTCCAGTTCCCTAACCTGGTCCCTCAGGAGCTGCAACTCGACACACCTGGGGCAGATGTGGCCATCTAGGAGGTTGGGAGTCTCCAGGATTTCTCCCACATCTGACACCGAGCACAGATCACCAGCCTCACACATATACTTCCTGTCTGTATTCTACACAGATAACCTACCTGGCCTCGACCCATTATCGCCGAAGCCCCATTGAGCCAAAGCCTTCCTAATCTGTCTCAGTCACCCACTCTGTAAAGCTGTCTCCTTTTAAGCTCTTCTCGCAGTTCTACCTGGCTGACGTCCACGCGCTTGCACAGTTGTGCCCTGATCCCTCTTTAGATTTTGGCTGATCTTCTATTTCAGTTCCATTTTCCAGCACCAGCCAGTTTGATTCTCCTCATGTACAGAAATCCATCAAATATTTTGAAATGAATATAACAACTTGCCTCTAGAGTAGAGCATTCACCACCCTTTGATTGAAAAAATTTCTCCTCAATTCTACTACAATCCCACCACTACTCTTAATTCTCAAACTATGCCTTCTGGTCCTTGGCTTCTCAACTGGGGGGGAAACATTGTGCAACTAGCTGGTCAAGTCTAAGTACTTACTCCCTAAAATGAACCACTTAGCCAATCAGTTCAAGCACAACTAGGTTTTGGCAATATTACGCAACATTTCCAGCAACATTCATTGCTCACCATTTAATATAATATGCGCATTAAAACCCAGCCAAAGGTGTAGAGGCATCAGCACCAGACTTTGAGGCGAACGGTGCCAAGTTCGTATGCGGCAAGCTCTTTGCATGTTTTCCATCTGTGCTAGGTTGAGCATTGAGCTAACAACTGGGCCTTGTGAAAAAACAAATGCTACAGAAACAGCAGAAGTACCTTCTAATTTGCCACAAAGTGTGAAAAGGAACAACGGGCATTCAAGATTCTGAAAGAATCAGAAAAAGCCATAAGAATAAAATTTTACATTCAGCTTTCTCAGCAGTGAACTTCTAATGCCAATGACACATATCAATAACTCCTGGTTTGCAAACCCACGCAAAAATAATTAAAAATGTGCCTTGGGTGACATTTCATCCTGTAATGATATAGGTAACTACCAAATCATTCATTGCTTAACAAAGTTTGGCTGTGTTGACTCCCTCTCAATGTTCTCTTTGTTAGAATAATCACTGCTCTTCAAAGTATTTGACTTAACTAGAAAAATATAACTGCTCATAATGAAAATCTCTCTTTAAAAATTTTTATTCAGATGTTAGAAAGATGTGACATAGGATCAGAAGATGTTGAATCTTTGTGGGTTGAGTTAGAAACTGCAAGGGTAAAAGGACCCTGATGGCAGTTATATACAGGCCTCCAACAGCAGCTGGGATGTGGACTACAGATTACAATGGGAAATAGAAGGGGCAGGTCAAAAGGGCAAATATTATGATAAACTTTAACACGTAGGTAGATTGGGAAAAATCAAGTTGGCAATGGATCTCAAGAGAATGAACGTTGAGTGCCTACAAGATGGCTTTTCAGAGCAGTTTGTTGTTGAGCCTACCAAGGGATCAGCTCTACTGGATTGGGTGTTACGTCATGAACTGGAGGTGATTAGTGAGCTTTATACTTTATCCTTTATTGTTGCCAAACAATTGGTACTAGAACATACAATCATCACAGCGATACTTGATTCTGCGCTTCACACTCCCTGGATTACAAATATTAAATATTAAAGATATTAAAAACAGTTAAAATTAGTAAATATTAAAAATCTAAATTATAAATCATAAATAGAAAATAGAAAAATGGGAAGTAAGGTAGTGCAAAAAAACTGAGAGGCAGGTCCGGATATTTGGAGGGTACGGCCCAGATCCGGGTCAGGATCCATTCAGCAGTCTTATCACAGTTGGAAAGAAGCTGTTCCCAAATCTGGCTGTACGAGTCTTCAAGCTCCTGAGCCTTCTCCCGGAGGGAAGAGGGACAAAAAGTCCGTTGGCTGGGTGGGTCGTGTCCTTGATTATCCTGGCAGCACTGCTCCAACAGTGTGCGGTGTAAAATGAGTCCACGGATGGAAGATTGGTTTGTTTCTTAAGGTAAAGTGATCACCATATGATTGAGTTCAACTTGAAATTTGATAGGGAGTAAGTAATTTCTGATATAGTAGTGTTTCACTGAAGTAAAGGAAATTACAGTGGTATGAGAGAGGAGTTGACCAAAGTAAATTGACAGGAGATACTGGCAGGGATGACAGCACAGTAGCAATGGCTTGAGTTTCTGAGAAAAATGAGGAAGGTGCAGGATAGATGTATTCCAAAAAACAAAGAAATACTCAATTGACAAAATCGTACAACGGTGGCTGACAAGGGAAGACAAATCTAATGTAAAAGCAAAAGAGAGGGCATACAACAAGCAAAAATTAACAGGAAGATAGAGGATTGGGAAGCTTTTAAAAACCTACAGAAAGCAACTAAAAGAATCATTACGAGGGGAAAGATGAAATATGAAAGCAAGGTAACAAATAATATCAAGGGTGGACAGATAAAGCTTTTTCAAGTATATATTTTAAAAAAATCGAAGAGAGCTGAGAGTAGATACAGGACTGCTAGAAAATGAGGCTGGAGAAATAATAACGAGGGACACGGAGATGGCAGATGAACTAAATGAGTATTTTGCATCAGTCTTCACTGTGGAAGACACTAGCAGTGTGCCAGGTGTTGAAGGGTGTGACAGAAGAGAAGTGAGTACAGTTTCTATTACAAGGGAGAAGCTACTCAAAAAGCTGAAAGACCCAAGGGCACACAAGTCACCTGGACCAGAAGAACTATACTCTAGGATTCTGAAAGAGGTAGTAGTAGAGATTGTGGAGGCATTAATAATGATCTTTCAAGAATCATTGGACTCTGGCATGGTGCCAGAGGACTAAAAAATTGCAAATGTCAGTCCACTCTTTAAGAAAGGAGGGAGGCAGCAGAAAGGAAATTATAGACCAGTTAGCCTGACCTCAGTGGTTGGGAAGATGTTGGAGTCAATTATTTTCGACGAGGTTATGGAGTACTGGTACACAGGACAACATAGGACAAAGTCAGCATGGTTTCCTTAAGGAAAATCTTGCCTGGTGAACCTGTTAGAATTCTTTGAGATTACAAGTAGGATTGATAAAGGGGATGCAGTTGCTGTTGTATATTTGGATTTTCAGAAGGCCTTTGACAAGGTGCCATACATGAGGCTGCTTAACAAGTTAAGAGCCCATGGTATTACAAGGAAGTTACTAGCCTGATTAGTGCATTGGCTGATTGGTAGGACACAGTAAGTGGGAATAAAAGGATCCTTTTCTGGTTGTCTGCCAGTGACTAGTGGTGTTCCACAGGGGTCAGTATTGGGACCGCTTCTTTTTATGCTGTATATCAATGATTTAGATGATGAAATAGATGGCTATCTTGCCAAGTTTATAGATGATAGTAGCAGGTAGTGTTGGGGAAACAAGTAGGCTGCAGAAGGACTTAGATAGATTAGGAGAATGGGCAAGAAAGTAGCATCTGAAATATAATGTTGGAAAATGCATGGTCATGCACTTTGACAGACAAAATAAATGTGCAGATTATTTTCTAAATGGAAAGAAAATCCAAAAATCTGAGATGCAAAGGGACTTGGGAGTCCTTATACAGAACACCCTAGAAGTTAACTTGCAGGTTCAGCTGGTGGTGAAGCAGGCAAATACAATGTTAGCATTCATTTCAGGAGGGCTAGAATACAAGAGCAGGTATCTGATACTGAGGCTTTGTAAGGCACTAGTGAGGCCTTACCTTGAGTACTGTGAACAGTTTTGGGCTCCTTATCTAAGAAAATATGTGCTGGCATTAGAGAGAATTCAGTGAAGGTTCACAGGGATGATTCTGGGAACGAAAGGGCTATCACATGAAAAACGTTTGATGGCTCTGTACTCGCTGGATCTTAAAAGGATGAGGTGGATTCTCACTGAAATCTTTTGAACGTTGAAAGGCCAAGTAGATGTGGAAAGGATGTTTCCCATGGTGGGAGAGTCTAGAATAAGAGGGCACAGCCTCAGGATAGAGAGGCATCCATTTAAAAAGAGATGCAGAGTAATTAGTTTAGCCAGAAGGTGGTGAATTTGTTATCTTGGGAAGCTGTGGAGGCCAGGTTGTTGGGTGTATTTAAGATGGTGATTGATAGGTTCTTGATTGGCCATGGCATCAAAGGTTACAGGGAGAAGGCTAGGAGTGGGGCTGAGGGGGGATAAAAGAAAGAATCAGCCATGATTGAATTGCAGAGCTGACTCGAAGGGCCAAATGGCCTAATTCTGCTCCTATGTATCATGGTCTTGTTTGTATATTCAGAAATTAAACCACTGCATTAACCAAATCAGGTCAGCACTACAAAGATATGGAATAACAAACACAGTGAAAGAGTTATCTTATCTTACTTTGTTGAATACCACCACCCACACAATTCCTCCTCTGTTATCAAATAATAGGTAGAAGCATGCCTCGACCTAATGTGCTTGTTCTTTGTTGGCACACCACATCAGTTGATGCAGAGGTGTTCTTTATACTATATTAATGTCCAATTGTGCATGGCGTGCCACCACTGTCACCAACAAAACAAGCAAAAACTAGATCTTTGAATGTATTTGGAAACTCAGTTTTACTGCAGTGAGAGCACAAACAGCTTGCTATTGTCCACTGACAGTCATATTCCAGCTTTTCAAATCATAAAGCTCTTCACTAAACAACCAATGACAGACTTGCTGTATGTGCAAAAGTTTTTACTAGGGCATACTGATTAATCAGTCTGCTAGAAACTTCTTGGTGGGGGTGGGGGGGGAGTGTATAGCTGTTTTATAGCTAAAGAATTGCATGATCAAAGGCAAGGAATATAAAACCCTTAGGTGGCTCAACATGAACAAACCATTCCTCCATCCCCACTGACCATGCTCCCTACCAAAGATTCAGCTTCATTCCCAGGTCATTAAATTGCATAATATCTATGTGACTCCTGCACCATTTTCACTTTAATCTCATTTCTTCCGCTGTAATACCAGAATCATAAGCATGCAGCAACAGTGGCAGTGCCTGCCATTCCAGGATCAGCCTCAATAGCCACAGTTGATGCTGCTCAACAAACCAGAGACTACCAGAGGTGAAGTACCCCATGGTCAACCACGACCGACTGAGGCCACACACACACACACACACACACGCGCGCGCAAGTTTATAATCACTGACAAATGTCTTGAAATTTCTTCTTTTGTGGGAGCAGCACAGTGCAGTACATAAAAATACTGTAATTTACAATTAGAAATACTTAAAAAATTAAGTAGTGTGAAAAGAGAGGAGAAGTAGAGAGGGAGTGTTCATTGTCTGTTCAGAGATCTGAAGGCGAAGGAAAGAAGCTGTTCCTAAGATGTTTTGTGTGTCTGCCTTCAGGCTCCTGTACCTCCTCCCTGATGGTAGTAATGAGAAGGCACATCCTGGGTAGTGGGGTTCCTTAATGACAGATGCTGCCTTTTTGAGGCATCATCTTCTGAAGATGTCCTCAATGCTGGGGAGGCTAGTGCCCATGATGGAACTGGTTGAGTTTACAACTCTCTGCAGCTTTTCATGATCCGGTGCAGTAGCCCCTCCATACCAGATGGTGATGCAGTCTGTCAGAATGCTCTGTAGAAATCTGTTAGAGACTTTGGTGACATTCCAAATCTCCTCAAAATTGACATGCCTTCTTCAAAATTACATCGATATTTTGGGCCCAGGAGAGAACTTCAGAGATGCTGACACTGAGGAACTTGAAACTGCTCACCCTTTCCACTGCTGATTCCTCGATGAGGACTGGTGTGTGTTCCCATGACTTCCCCTTCCTGAAGACCACAATCGGCATTAAATATAAGGTTGTTGTTGCAATGCCACTCAACCAGCTGATCTCTGTCACTCTTGTACACCTCCTTGTCACCACCCGAGGTTCTGCCAACATCAGTTGTGTCATCGGTGAATTTATAGATGGTGTTTGAGGTGTGCCTAGTCCCACAGTCAGGAGAATAGTGAGAGTTGAGCAGTGGGCTAAGCATTGATCCTTGAGGGGTGTCGGTGTTGATTGTCAATGAGGAGGAGACAACTACAACAAACTCACTTTATTTTTTTTAAAAAAGGGGTGCTGATGCAGCAGTTTGTGGTGGTGGCTCAGTGAATTCCTAAATGAGTAACCCAGAGACATTGGTTCAAGTCCCACCATGGGAGCTGTGGAACTTAAATGCAGTTGTTTATTTGAAATTAAAATAAAAACTTCTAAGGATGACAACAGAAACTGGGGATCTTCAAATAAGGAGCACAGTAGGGCATGTTGGAAGCAGCACTATGCCCAAGGAAATGAGGTGGTGATGCAACAGAAAGAGATACACATGTGCTCAACAGCAAAAATGGCATTCAATAGACAAATCAGAGCAATCTCATAACGAACTGGCAGATCAAAGTTTCGTGGTCTTGCCACAGGCCCACTTGCAAATGGGTGGGTCATTATATATTTAATAGGAAGAGGAGGTTCCAAGCATATCCCCATGCTCAATGATGGGTGCCACTGAGGTGGCTGAGGAAAGGTTGAGTGAGCTTGGGTTTTTCTCTTTGAACAGTGATTGCTGACTTGATAGAGGTACAAAACTATGAGGGGCACTGACAGAGTGAGCAGCTTGCACCTTTTGTCCTCAAGGCAGCAATGGCCTACACTGTATCAGAAACTGTCTGTTGAAGGTGAGAGGAGGAGAAGGTGAGGGAGATGTCAGAGGGAATTTGTTTTAAAGAAAATGTGTTAAGTGCCCTGAACGTACTGGTAGGTGTGGTGGTAGAGGCTGAAACAATGGAACATTAAAAGACTCTTAGACATGCAAATAGATGTAAAAGAAGTAGAGGATTGTGGGTTATGTAGGAGGTAAGGGTTAGGTTGATCATGGATTAGCAGACATCCCACCCTGCAAAAACTCATTTCAGGAAGGTATCACCACCATTTCAGGGAGGTAGCACCCCACCCCACCCCCACAACACCATATTCCGCACCCCCCATCGACCTCCAAGGGTGTATGTAAATACTTTGTTTAGTGATTTTGTCTAATCTGTAAACCAAGTTGGGTATATGCAGCAAATGTGACATTAAAATATGTGCTAATATTATATTATATTATCATGTTTATTCTATTACAACTTTAAGTAAGTCGACAGGGAGTTTGGCCTCGTCATGTAGGACATCAATAGCGTAGCTCCTTAGCAGCTAGCCAGCTAGTTTAAATAGCGTTAGCTATGCTGTAATGACACCTGTTAAACTCACTTCAACATGTCTTTTACATTTTAACCCACCATGGGCAATAGAAAAGTCACTGTTGCAAACGAGCAACACTGTCATTATTTTTGAGGTCGACTGTAAAGCCCGCCCACAGAGAAAACTGATAGGTCTACTTAGCAGGGGTCCCCAACATTTTTTGCACCGCAGACCGGTTTAATATTGACAATATTCTTGTGGACCGGCCGACCCGGGGGTGGGGTGTTAATCACGACAGGAATATAGATGATAAGTCAATAGCATCATAACATTTTAAGTAACGTTTGGATATTAAACACACAGCGCATATTTTCCTCATATGAACATATAAAATCATTGCAACACACCAATATCGCTGAATCAGTGGGAGCCCTGGGCTTGTTTTCCTGCAACAACACGGTCCTATCGAGGGGTGATGGGAGACAGCGATACTTGAAGGGGGTTCCTTATGTCCAGTCTATTCCGCAATTTAGTTTTCGTTGCATTCATTGCAGAAAACTCCGCTTCGCAGCGATATGATGTTGGAAATGGAAGCAACGTTTTCAGTGCTTTCGTGGCTATCTCAGGATATTTAGCCTTGACTTTGATCCAGAATGCCGGCAGAGATGTTATGTCAAACATACTTTTCAGCCCACCGTCATTTACAAGCTCGAGGAGTTGATCTTTTTCCCGCGCTGACATGGATGACGCACGGGTAATGACCTCGTGTGCGTTCAAGTTCAACAGTGCGTGACAGGGAATGAGGAAAGGTGCAAATGACTCATATCATTTCATATCGCCCAATCATATTGTTTCCTCATGGCCCGGTGGATGGGGACCACTCTTAGCACGAAAAGAGACCAATCAGGATGCTCGCTCTCCCTCTCCCTCTCAAAAAAAATCTATTTCCGGGATATTGTATATAATTTCCAGGCGTCAGGGAGCCACTATCAATATGCGGGAGACTCCCGGACCTTCTGGGAGAGGTGGGATGTCTGGATTAGATTTATATTAGTGGCACAGCATGGTGGATTGGTCCATATTGTGATGTACTGTTCAATGTTCTAACCAATTTGACTTCCTCAAGATCAAAGCAGAAACCAGCCTTCAACTAATTTGATTCACTCACAAAATGGCTGATAGCACGGACACAGCAAAGAATATGGGACTAACTGACATCTCAGCAGAGGTATTGGAGATTGATGTTCTAGATTCAGCTGTATTTCTCGCCAAGCTGCATCAGTCAAGCACGCCCTCTACAACTACCCTGTGTAATACTGACCAGGTGTGTCCTCTCCAAAAATAGCAGGATAAATCCATTCCAACTAATTATCACTAGTCTACATTGCGTCATCAGAGAAGTGATGTAAGGTGTTGTCAACAATGTTATCACCTGCTATCTATTGCCAGGATTGCTCAGCACAGCCTTGACCCAAATATGGAGAAAAGAGCTGAGTTTGTGGTGAGGTGCAAATCACTAACCTTGACATGAAATGGATGATTTCATCATTTTCCCCACCTTACATTACACCACCTCACCCATTTACATTATCTATATCAGCAATGCCTTTCTGTTGCTCACAGTCCACACACATATACTCACCCAATTAAGAATTATCAGTAAAACTGCATGAATTATACTTGGCTCTGTTGTCCTACTCACTGTTAAATGATGTAAACAGCTATGCCACCAGCGACTCCCAAACAAGAGACCCACATCCACGTGCAACGACACCCAGACAACATTAAACAACCAATAATACTCACATCGCACAAATACCAGTCAATGACCATCTCCGGTAAAACAGTCTATCCCCAACTCTTAGCATCCTATGGTATTACCCCTTCCTAGTCTCCAAACATCATTCCCCATTAACTCAACTGAACTGTGATGAGTAAATCACCTCCTGACATCCCAAGCTTTCCACCACTTACAAGTCAGTACTGTGGCGGAATAATCTGAACCATAACTCATACTAAGTGCAATACTTATGCACCTAAACTATTCCCAAACCCATGAGCCTAACCACTAGGAAATAAGATCGTTGGGCACATGGGAATGTCACCTGCAGCATGCTCGCTACTAAATCACACGCCGTTCTTATTTAAGTATTTATCACTGTTTCTTCAGCATTGGAGATTATTTAAGAATCATTAACTATCAGGAATGTAATTTGGGATAAGCCCACTGATTCAACTTTAACAGTGTCCAAAGTCCTTTAGAAACGTAGATCTGTAAAAGTCCTTTTTTCTAAAAAAACTGGTGTACTATGAAGAGCATTCTAACTGGTTGTATCACTGTCTGGTACGGAGGGGCCACTGCACAGGCTCCGGAAAAGATGCAGACATTTGTAAACTCAGCCAGCTCCATCATGGGCTCTAGTTTCCCACCATCAAGAACATCTCCAAAAAGGTGTTGCCTCTAAGAGGTGATACCCATCATCAAGGACTTCCACCTCAAAGCCCTCTCCTCATTATTACCATCAGAGAGGATGGACAAGGGCTTGAAGATCCACACTGAGCATTCCTTGAATAGCTTCTTCCATTTCACCATGAGATTTCTGAACAGATAATGAAACTGTGAACACTACCTCACCATTTTCCTCTTTTCACTTTTTAAAATATACATTTTTTATTATAACTTACAGTTTTTAAAAATTATGTATTGGAATGTACTGCTGCTGTAAAACAACAAATTTCTTGACATATGCTCAGTGATAATAAACCTGATTCTGAAGAGCTTCAATCATCTCGGTACCTAACTGCAGGAAGCAAGATGGTCGGTCCAAGCACTAAAACTCCAAGAGAAGTGATTAATTCAGATCAGCTACACCTATGCAAGACTACGCCACACCAATTTTTCCACCAGCAAGGATCTCAGTTCAGAAATCAATCTGCAGGAGCTCTTGTACACAGAATTTAATTTCTACCACTGCATCCGAATCAAGACTGTGGAATCAGGTAACAAATATAACATGGTTTTGTTGTCAATCTCACTTCCCAACACTGTCAGCTGCTCTTCAATTCCTCACTGACTCAAGAACATTCAGAAGCTCATCAATATCTCAGCTGTAACTCTGTAACAGTATCATAATACTCGTCATGCTTTAGATATCTTGTTTTCCAGTCGGAATCTAATTACATTGGCCCCATGCTTGTATCAGCCATCTCCGTCCCACCCACTCTCCTTCAGTAGAATATTTTATAAGACTTTTCCCACTGATGTAAAGACCCAGTGGAAACCCACTTCTTTTAATTTTTGATTAAAATTACAAGCTAGCACTAGTAAATTGCTGGTGCAGGCAGGGCCACTGGAAATTGCACTCGCGAAATAAAATAAAATGCAACTTAAATGAAAGAAATGCTTACCTCCCGTCCGACCTCAGAGACCAGCATCCAGATATCCTGGCACCAGAGTAAACAGGGAGAGAGCTCATACTAATTGGAACAGGGTTGCTTTCAGGAACTGTGCAGCTTTGCACTGTAGGCTGTGCACTGGTGTTTGGACTTTTATTTCATTGCTCAATTCCTACACGGAGGCAGGTTACTGGCTAGGACTTCCAGGAGCTTTATTTTGGATGTTGTGTGAAACTGGAAAATGAAACCAAGGAAGAAACTGAAACTGACTAGTTTTGTTTCTGGTAAAAAAAAGGAGTGAAAAGCAATGGCTCTCAATCTACTGCAGTGAAAACAGATAAGAGGATAATGTTTCCCAGAGATTAAGTTCATTACCTGATATTAATAGCAAACTCTTCATACAAGACCCTTGACACTCTGCCCATTTTGATGTAAGCAGTTATCTGCATATGACATTTGGCTGCAATGGGTCATTTGAGAAAGATATGTACTACAGCACAACTAAAATAAACAGACTGAATTTGTAGGATAATGCCTCAAATGTGCAGAATTTTTGCCATTTAATGTACACTTAGTGTTTAATCTCACACACAAACTGAAACAGTGAACCACCTGGGATGTTTTACTGCTTTGAGTCAGGCAATCCCTTTAGGAGCCTCTTGCACACAAAACTAAATTTATAGACACTCCACCTTGTAGCACAACACCTAATCATTCATCAGACTCTCATTTAGTGCCTTACATAACAAGAACACACTACACTGAAACCTTTGGCATTTAGTGATAAAATGACCTAGACACGGCAGCCGTGGTGTTGAAATATGTATGGAGCAGTACAGAGTTGTAATGCAAAATTGCTAGCTTTAGTCCTCAGCACTCTGTGAAACTGACAGCAGCATCTGACATCAGCATAGGTGCAGCTAAATGGGGAAATGTACAAATTCATGTCGGACGTGACGTGCTCCGCTACAAGGTACATTGTTGCTGGTTGTGACAATGCAGTAAGGACAGAACTGGGAATTAAAATGAACTTCAGGTTCTCTCCAGCCTTGTGTACCAGTCAAAAACTTAAAATGCTGCACCATGACAGGTCAAGTTACTGGAGACATATTGAGCTGTAATTCTTCCTACGTCACCCTCTGATGGTCATGAAAAATAATTTGATAGCTTCCACAGCAAAATTTTTATAAATTAAAATTCTCCCACAAGGGAATTACTTATCAGTCCTGATGGCATAGAACATTCTTTATGTTTACTAACAGTTCCATATAGAAAGATGAGCAATCCAGTGATCCATCATCAAGATCGGTGGCCATTCAGTCCCACAATGATGTGAAGGTGAATGTGTCACAGAATCATACTGCATAGAAACAGGCTACTTGGCTCTTTGAGTCTACAATAGCCACCAAACACCAATTTAGATGAATCCTATTTCATTCCCATATTTTATTCTCCCCACATCAGCTCCCACAGAATCTACCTCTCACCCACACACTAGTGATAATTTATAATGGCCAGTTAACCTTTGAGGTGTGAGACGTAACAGAAGCACTGGAAGGAAACAGGGAGAAAGTGCAAATTCTGCACAGTCAGCACTCAAAGTTAGGATTGAATCCGAGTTTTCTGAAGCTCTGAGGTATCAGTTCTATGGGTTACACCACCGTTCCCCTCCCAAAAAATGCAGGAAGCAATTCAGCTCATTCTTGATCCAGTCCCTTTACTGTGTGATGTCCTTGTATTCCATTCACAACTCATCAGCAAAACTCTGATCTCTGTCATGCAGGACAATGTAGGCAACATTCATCCATGGATTGATAGCACTCATGCAACAAAAATACCAGCCAGTGATCATCCCCAGCAACACAGAGTTTAATCAAGTCTCTTTGGCATTAACACCAAGTCCCCCAACAACAACATTCTACACATACAAAGGCCCTGTCCCCAAAATGCCCTGATGGCCTCTCACAGCTTGGCATCAAAACTCTTTAAATTACACTCAGTGCCATTTTATTAGATACGGGAGGTACCTAATAAAGTGGCCATTGAGTGCATTTCTGTATGTTTGTGGTCTTCTGCTTCTGTAGCTCATCCACTTCAAGGTTCGATGTGTTGTGCGTTCAGAGATTCTCTGGTACACACCACTGTTATAATGCATGGTTGATTGAGTTTCTGTTGGCTTCCTGCCAACTTGAACCAGTCTGGCCATTCTCAGGATTCAAGATTGTTTAGTGTCATTTCCAGCACACAAAAGTGTAAAAGAGAATGAAATAATTGTTACTCTGGATTTGATGTAGCACAAAAAGAACACAATAAGATAATGAACACAATAATAATAAAAAAAAATACATATAAATACAGTAGATTATATACATGGATTGAATGTATGTCTATAAAGTGACAAGAGTGTCTATACGTAAGGTGACTCAGACAGGAAATGATAAAGGATTGGTAGTGGGGGCTGTGGAGCAGTGGGTTAGTGGGTGAAGATGTTGATCAGGCTTACTGCTTTGGGAAAGTAACTGTTTTTGAGTCTGATAGTTGTGGTGTGGATGCTTTGTAGCCTCCTTCCTGATGGGAATGGGACAAACAATCTATGAACAGGGTGGATGGGACCTTTTATGATGTCACTGACCTTTTACTGGCACCTTTCTGTATCTATGTCCTTGACAGCAGGTAGGCTGGCGCTGGTGATGCATCAGGCAGTTTTGACTACCCATTGCAGAGTCTTTCTGTCCACTGGAGACCTCTCAAATTAACAGGGCAGTTTCTCCCACAGAACTGCCACTCACTAAACGTTTCTTTTTCCTGTTTTGCATCATTCTCTGTAAACTCTAGAGACTGTTGTGCATGAAAATTCCAGGAGAACAGGAGTTTCTGAGAAACTCAACCACTCTGTCTGGCACCACGGCCAAAGTCATTGAGATCACATTTCTTCCCCACTCTGATGTTTGGTCAGAACAACAACTGAATCTCTTGACCACGCCTGCATACTGTTATGCATTGAGTTGCTGCCACATGATTTGCTGATTAGATATTTACATTATCGAGCAGGTGTACTGGAGTACCTAATAAAGTAGCCACTGAGTGCATTTTCTGAAAAGAATGCAATAAACAAAGGTTTGAAAACTGTTTAAATATGTTTTTAAAAAGTAAAATAAAAGTTACCAAAATAAATGTACATGAAAATGCTTTAATGTGCTAAACATTCGACACACCAGCTGATCACAGGCTGGCTTTCTTGGCATGTGACTCATCTCCTAACACCACCAAGTCACATTATCAACCAAGTCCAGTCAGTGGTACAGTGAACTTTCTCTTTCTCTTGGATGCATACGGTTCCATCAGCATTCTAGAACATGAAACACTACAGCACAGTACAGGCTCCTCAGCGCAAAATGTTGTGCAGACCTTTTAACCTACGCCAAGATCAATCTAACCCTCCCTTCCTACGTAGACCACCACGTGCCTATCTAAGGGTTTCTTAAATGTTTCTAATGTATCTGCCTTTACCACCACCCTTGACAGGGCATTCCATGCATCTACCACTCCCTGTGTAAAAATCTTACTTCTGACATCTCCCTACGCTTTCCACCAATTGTCTTAAAATTATGCCCCCTTGTATTAGCCCATTTCATCCTGGGAGGAAAAAAGTCTGACTATCCACTTGATCTATGCCTCTCATCACTGTCCTAGTCAAATCAAACACTACATATTCACTCCCTTCACATGTGCACAGTGAGTAATATCTATACGAAGTGTTGCAGTTACTCACTTGGTACCTCCCACACCCAGGAAGGACAAAGGTCCTGAACACATGGGAACATCGATACTGCAGGCACCTTCACACCACCCTGACTAGGAAATGTATTGCCATTCTTCCACTGTCAGGCTGTGGTGGTGCGGGGGCAGGGGGGGTGGCTGTAATTTCCTACCCAGTATCAACATGGAAGGATCTTCACCAGGACTGCAATTAAAAGTTGTTCACCACAACCTACAATAAGGACAAAAAAATGACAACCAGATGGTGAGGATACAAATTGTAAAGTATTTGGGCAAAATTCTTTAAAGCAGATAGAGAATTGTAGAGAAAGGGGGTGGGAGCTAATTTACGGTGCCGGTGTTCAGCCTCACATTTATTTCCGTTAGGTATATAGCCACAGATTTAGCACAGAAACAGGCCCTTTTGTTCATTAGATCGATGCTGACCATGAAGTGCCCAACAATAATAATTCCATTTACCACCACTTGTTCTATAGCGCTCTATACAAGGCATTGGTGATATAATTTCTTGTCTTCGATGCTTCTTAAATGCAGTAGAAGTCCCAACCTCCAACACCACTCAGGGACTGCACTCCAGATTCTAACCTATACGATTAGATGGACTCATAAAAACAATGCCACACTGTCACTCTCCTATGACCTGTGGAAGAAAAGAATTCTTCCTTAGATCTTCTCCGAACCTAATCGTTTGCCTAAACCTATACCCTTCAGTTTAAGATCTCAACTATGGGGAATACATTCCTATTATTTACCACATCACTGCTTCATAATTTTGAATACATCTATCTGGTGTCCCCTCAGCATCTGCCATTATAAGGAGAAACCAGTATTTCAAAACTAAGATAGTCCATCCCCTACAACATCCTGGTGAATCTCTTTTGTATCAATTACGTCATTCCTATAGTGTGCCATTATGATTGTATACCGTACACCAGCTGAGGCCTACAAAGAATTTTATTAACTTCTACCATAACCTCTCATATTTAATGTTCCAGCTAATGTGAGCAAGTATCCCGTATGTGTTTGTCACCATCTCATCTACCTGGGATAATGCTATCAGGGATCCTTGTACAACATGCTCCCACTCTTCCTCAATTCTCCCTTAGGATCTACCATTCATTATACATGTTTTGCCTTTGGTTCTTCCAAAGTGCTCACCTTGCAACCATCAGAATTAAAATCCGTCAGACACTGCTCTGCCCATTTTACTAATGCAGAAATTATCCTGAAATCTAAGATTACGCACCCATTTCAATATTACCAATTTTTATGCCATCAGTAAATGTGTAAACCATACCTCCTACATTAGGGTTCCCACCTGTTTTTATGTCATTAACCAATACCATTAAAGCAAGTGTTCCGTGGACCCTAGGTTGGGAACATTCATATACAAAACTATGATGAATATCATAGCACCAATCCCTATGGTACACAATTAGTCATGGACTTAGAAAAGCAATTCCCCACCATTAAACTCCTATGACTCAGTCAATTTTGGATTGAGTTTGCCAACTTGTCTTGGATCCAATGGGCTCTAACCTTTTGGACCAGTTTTCCAAGTGGGTCTGGTCAAAGGTTTTGCTGAAATTCATATCGACTGCGTCAACTGTATTGTCCTCATTAATAACCATCTGTTAACTCTGGAAAAATTCAATCAAATTAGTCAGGCAGGGTTAATAGAATTATTCTGAAGACAGGTTGAAAATAAACAACCCAGCTCCAAAGTGCAGTGCCCAAATTCTGTACTGTTCTAGAGAGCTAATGCAGAGACATCTCACAAGCAGTAGAGGGCAGTCTGCCCTGCATGCCTGATTTTATTTGCAACAATTTAAATATTGAGCCAAGTTCTTTTTTTAAATGACTTTTGCTGGAACAACCTTTTTCAAGAGGTGGCCTTTGGTTTTCACTTCACCAATAACACGAGAAGTGTTTATTGCGAAAAGGAAATTACCTCCATTGATATCATTCTGCAACCACGGCATTGATAATTGTTATTACAGATATCTGTCGAGCTTAAATTGCATGCAAAAGAAATGGCAGTTGTAAGTTTGCCAACATATCGCACATGATTAGAACAGAAGGCAACCTTGTTTTAACAAAATACAACATTTTACCATTCAATTTCGAACTTGCATCAGGGCAATTGCTCACTACATTCCAGTTCAAAGGTGACGAGGCACTTCTATCCCAGAATTTTTTTTGCTGTATCACCGTTTCAAGTAAGGCAAAATTGGATTCCTGGCTGAAATCCAATTTTGCCTTACTTAAAAAGGTGATATAGCAAAAAGAAATGCTGAGATCCATATCCACTGGCTGGAACCCAAATCAAATTCTGAAGAAATTCTTTCTGTTTATCGCTCTGGATGTCCTGTTTGACTTGTTGAACGTATCCAGCACCTTCTCTTTTTTTTCATCCAAGTTAAGCCTGCCAGGATTAATTTGGTTATGTTGTTTACACTGGAGAGTAAAAGTCAGAAATAAACAGACGACAACTTCACTTCCTTCAGATTTTCTGACTTCATTGTTACATCGTGATCACTAATTTTCAGCAGAAGCTTCACAAACAGATGCACACAAGACAGAAATAGGTCATCCGGTCCACACAAAGCTCCTTTCACTTCTTCACCTAATCCTTTAAATCTTTAATTCCCTTCACCCTCTTCTTAATTGTATCAATACATCATCTTTCAACTACTCTGTGGAAGTGGGATCTACACTGTTTTGGTAAGGAATAATGCTATTGGATTAATTGGTGAACCTAATATATTTATGATGCTCAGTTTTGGCATACCTCACAATTCAAACATCTTTTCTAGGTCCCATCAAATCTTTTCATAATCTGAAAGAGCTCTTGCGAGCCACCCTTCCTCTTCTAAAGATTAAAGCCCAGCTAAACAAATCTTTCATGATATTTATAACCTCTCAACTCTGGTACCCTCATAGCACAATCTTTGGTGTCATCTGATTTGATGTTTTTTCCCCTCTTTCCTGTTCCTCTTCATATTTTGCATAATATGAAAATCAAAGCTCTCTACTAAACTAAATGTGTTCAATGATTCTATGCTCCACTAGAAAGGAACTCCAGTGAAAACAAAAAAGATAGGAGCAGCAGAAAACTTGTCCTGCCATTCAATATGATTACGAATGATCTCTGGCCTCAATTTATCTTCTGTGACAATTCTTCAATCTTTCAAAATTTTCTGACAGCCCACTTAAAAGCTTAAGATAATCTAGTCATTGTAGTTTCATTTTGCCTGGTATTAACTTGCATTGGTATTTTCAATGAGCTGTCAATATAGCACTAGATACCTTAACTCCCCCCACAGAGAGACTACTGAAGGACTTGGACAGATTAGGAGAAGGGGCGAGGAAATAGCAGATAGAATACAGTGCTGGGAAGTGTATGTCATGCACTTTATTAACAGAAATAAAAGGGTCGACTATTTTCTAGATGGAAAGAAAATAAAAAACACTGAGGTGCAAAAGGACTTGGGAGTTCTTATGCAGGATTTCCTGAAGGTTAATTTGCAGGTTCAGTCTGTGCTGAGGAAGGCAAATACAATGTTAGTATTCATTTCAAGAGGTCTAGAATATAAAAGCAAAGATGTAATGTTAAGACTTTATAAAAGTTTCACTGATCAGGCCTCACTTGGAGTATTGTGAGCAGTTTTGGCCCCCTTACCTTAGAAAGGATGTGCTGAAACTGGAGAAGGTTCAAAGGAGGTTCACGAAAATGATTCCAGGATTGAATGGCGTCATGTGAAGAGCGTTTGATGGCTCTGGGTCTATATTGACTAGAATTCAGGAGAATGAGGGATGACCTCATTGAAATCTATTGAATGGTGAAAGGCCTTGATAGAGTGGATGTGGAGAGGATCTTTCCTGTGGTGGGAGAGGACACAGCATCAGTATAGAGGGGCATCCTTTTAGGATGGAGATGAGGAGGAATTTCTTTAGCCAAAGAGTGGTGAATCTGTGGAATTCCTTACCACAGGCAGCTTTGGAGGCCAAGTCCTTATGTATATTTAAGGCAGAGGTTGATAGAGTCTTGGTTGGTCAGGGCATGAAGTGATACCGGGAGAAGGCAGGAGATTGGGGCTGAGAGGAAAATTGGAATAGCCATGATGAAACGGTGGAGCTGACTTGACAGGTCAAGTGGCCTAAATCTGCTCCTATATCTTGTGGTCTTATGATTAGGAGTTCGGATTAGGTGGAGATTAGAAGTTTGAGGAGACTTAGTACTTAGACTTACAGATGTACTGTGGAGAGCATTCTAACTGGTTGCGCCACTATCTGGTACAGAGGTGGCACTGCACAGAAGAATCGGAAGAAGCTGCAGTAAGTTGCAAACTCAGCCAGCTCCATCATGGGCACTAACTTCCCCAGCATCGAGGACATCTCCAAAAGGTGATGCCTCAAAAAGGCGGAATCCGTCATTAACGCTTAAGGGGATCATGAGGGGGATCTTCTTCACTCAGAGGGTGGTAAAAGTGTGAAATGAGCTGCCAGTGCAAGTGGTGAATGTGGGGTCAATTTCAACTTTTAAGAGAAATTTGGATAGATACAGGGATGGTAGGGGTATAGAGGGATATGTCCTGGAGTGCAGGTCAAAGGAACTTGGTAGATTAATAGTTCACCATATGGGTTAAAGAGCCTGTTTCATTGCTGTGGTGTTCTATGACTCTATGACTACTTCTGATTGGGCAATGGACCTATACACACTACTTCAGTTTTTTTTTTATTTTGCACTACATATTCAATTTAAATAAATTTCTATTGTATATATAGTAATTTATATTTTTATTATGTATTGCAATGTACTGCTGCCGCAAAAGAATTCCTAACATATGCCAATAGTATTAAATACGATTCAGATTTAGACTCTTACTTTCCCATAATCTTGATTTTTTTTAACCAAAAATGCACCAAGATAGAGGTACAGAAAACATTAAATGATCAATGTTTGATTATCAATATAATTAATGTTAATAATCCAGAAAATCTGCTAGGTCTAAACTACCAAAGCACAAGGGGTACTGGATTATTTGAGTTTTGGCAGAATATCTATCTGTAGCTTTCATACAAAAACCCCAATTGAAACTCCATTTACCAACAGTGTGGTTGAGTCAAAAGAATTGGATGGTATTACCTTCATACCATTGTAACTGAATGCACTCTGGATGTACATAGTTAAAACACGAGCTTTATGATGTAATTAAACCTGAATCTGATGATTCACTTAACTCAGCTCCATATTAACATTAAACTTTCCAGGCCTCTATCAGCAGAGACCCTTTTTTATTTCAAAAATAAACTTTATTCACAATACAAAATATACATTGGAAGAAACAGTGCAAAAAAAAGTTAAAGGTTAGCTTTATTTGTAACATGTACATCAAAACATACAGCAAAATGTGTTGTGTTACATCAAAGACCAACACAGATGGAAGCCGCCTACAATTGTTGCCATGCCTCTGGCGCCAGCATAACATGCCCACAACTGACTATCCCAACCTACAAGTCTTTGGAATTGAGAAGAAACCAGAGCACCTGGAAGAAACCCACGTAGTCATGGGGAGGACATACAGTGACAGGAATTGAACCTCGATCTTACACTTCGCACTGTAAAGCATTATGCTAACCGCTCCATTACCACGTTGCCCTTATTTTTACATGTATGGTCATTATAATCAGTGGTGCAACTTTTCTCCAACAGAATAACAAAAAAAAAGGTCCAATGCCACTAGTGTGGCCCTGTGAGTAAATGCACCTTTTTCCATTGTTCAAGTGGCTACCCTCTGAACTCAGCCCCTATAAGTGCATTAGAAGGACCTTAGACTTTGGCCACCCCCACAGTCTGAGCATTGGTTGCTCTGATCATCAGTGCGTTCCTCACCATGCACTCCTGCTGCCTGGATTGTGCCAGTTTCCAGCATTTCCCTACAGACATCTCACTGCGCTGGAAGATGAACAAGATTCAGGCCGACCAAACGGCCTCGTTCACTGAGTTCATGACCCTCCAGTGTGTGTTCCTGGGAACAACCTGTAGATAAGAGTCCTCTGTAATGCAGCTGCTGGGGATGAACCAGGACATGGACTCTTGCATCTGTCTCAACACCCTCTCAGCAAATCCAGTCTGCAAAGAAGTGGGCGACGGTCATTTACCCACCAGAGCTGACACTCAGGCAGCGTACACTGGGGGTGATGTCTTGTGTCAAAGAAGACTTACTGGGAGGGTCAGTCTCACCACCAGCCAACCAAAGCCTTGGTGCTTGTTGGTCAGATCTGATGATGAAGCATTCTGCTAGAAGGTTTGGACCATTTGCTCAGGGAACAAAGTCACAGAATCCATGGTGTCCCTGTTCCACAGTATCTGAAGTACATTCCATGCTGACCACTGCCTGATAGACTTGTGATCAAAGGCATTTGCTTGAAAGTACTCTTCCATAAAGGAGAAGTAGGTGTAGCAATGACCAGCTGCCAAGAACACGTGTGGTGTTAGACCCATCTTCTGCAACATCAAGAACAGGTAGGAACTCAGCACTTAGTGCCCAAGTACTTTGAGACCATTACACTGCCTGATGAAAGTGGTCATCAGGGCAATATTTGGTACACATTTGCTCCCATTGTCTGCAGACATCTGAATTGTGATCCTCAATCCCCAGATAAAATGGATGATGACTGAGTTAAAGAGATGGGAAACAAGTCCTACCTGTGGCAAGTACAGCAGTGATGGCAACCTATCATACCCAATGGCCCAATTCTTTTAACAGAAAGCATTTCCACAGACACAATTTTTGTTGGGCCTTCCTAGTCCCAATCTGTTCCAGCCAAATCTTGTTAAATGCCTCACCTTATCCAAATAAGATCCCTAACACCTTCAGGTAGATAGATCAGAACTGGACAGCTTTTAGTTTTTAAATATCAAAATAAAAATTATTCATAATAAAAATTTACAAGGATAAACAGTCAAAGCATTTTCATTCTTATATTCCAAGTCAATCTACCAATCTCCCAGCACATTCTGAAATCAGGATATCTAGTCTCTTGTCATTGACAGCCAGGCCCTTTTCAATATCGATGGAGGGGAAATGTGAGAAGTCACCTGATCTCCTTCAAAGAACTATTGATCCCCACCATTCAACACATCTACAAGGAGCACTGCCACAAGAAAACA
Organism: Mobula hypostoma; assembly: GCF_963921235.1. Taxonomy (NCBI): domain Eukaryota; kingdom Metazoa; phylum Chordata; class Chondrichthyes; order Myliobatiformes; family Myliobatidae; genus Mobula; species Mobula hypostoma. The sequence continues at coordinate 198,562,734 of NC_086098.1, forward strand.
GCATCTATCAAGGACCCCCACCATCCAGGCCATACTCTCTTCTCATTGCTATCATCAGGAAGAAGGCACAGGTCCCACACTATCTGATTCAGATAGTTATTATCCTTCAACCATCTGACTCCTGAACCAGCATGGATAACTTCACTGACCTCAACACTGAACTGATTCACATCCTATGGACTCACTTTCAAGCACTCTACAATTCATGTTATTTCCTTTTTTTTTACATTAGGTTTTCCGTATTTGCTCAGTTTGTCTTCTTTTGCACATTGGTTGTCTGTCAGTCTTTGTGCAGTTTTTCACTGATTTTGTTGAATTTCTTTGTTCTACTGTGAATGCCCACAAGAACATGAATCTTAGGGTAGTATATGTGACATATATGTACTTTGAAAATAAATTTACATTGAATTTTGAGTACTGAACTCTTTACTGAAAAAAAGATCTAAACACTCATTCAGGGAAAGAGATGGCATGGAGAAAAGCAAGCATAAATTCTGAATAAATCAGCAATTGGGTAAACATCCTTATTTACCTGATCAATATTTTAGTTGATTTTGAAATTATATGGAGAACTTAGCAGGTTCATTGCTTTTGCAAATGACCTTTATACAGTAATTCCAACGCATGTGAAAGGATTTCATTTAAAGTTTACAAACTTTCATTTCTTAATTTTTAATTAATATTACATTACACATTAATATTTAATAAATCCTGAATAAATGAAAAATGAATGTTTAAAGTTATCTGATTTCTATACAATGAACCAATCCATGAACAAAACGTCACTACTTTTTCTCTCCTTAATATATAATTAATTTATATTGTCTGACGTTATGTGTTTTACTGATATTTGCAGTAAAAGTTTAATTATATATGGGTAAAAACTGTAAATTTCAGTCTTGATGCTCTTGATAATGTTGTTACAAGAAGGCTTGGTTATTCTGGGCTTTCTTTCCCAGGTCATGAGAAGGATGAATGCAGAAATAAGGTGCACTGTATTTGTCCAACACTCAAGTTGATTCTGCACCCAAACATTCTACTAGAAAGGCTGATAAGGCAATTGTATGCCTCTCAAACCGAGATAGCCAGGATCTTCTACCCACAAATAGCAGACATCCCACCTCTCCCGGAAGCTCCCAGAGTCTCCCGCATATTGATAGTGGCTCCCTGATGCCCGGAAATTATATACAATATCCCGGAAATTGATTTTTTTGAGAGGGAGAGGGAAAGCGAGCATCCTGATTGGACTCTCTTCGTGCTAAGAGTGGTCCCCAACCACCGGGCCGCAAGGAACCAATAAGATTTGGCGATATGAAACGATATGAGTCAGCTGCACCTTTCCTCATTCCCTGTTGAACTTGAACGCACGCGAGGTCATTACCCACCGTCATCCATGTCAGCGCGGGAAGAAGATCAACTCCTCGAGCTTGCAAATGACGGTGGGCTGAAAAGTATGTTTGACATAACATCTCTGCTGGCATTCTGAATCAAAGTCAAGGCTGAATATCCTGAGATAGCCACGGAAGCACTGAAAACGTTGCTTCCATTTCCAACATCATATCTCTGCGAAGTGGGGTTTTCTGCAATGAATGCAACGAAAACTAAATTGCGGAATAGACTGAACATAAGGAACCCCCTTCGAGTATCGCTGTCTCCCATCACCCCTCGATGGGACCGTCTTGTTGCAGGGAAACAAGCCCAGGGCTCCCACTGATTCAGCAATATTGGTGTGTTGCAATGATTTTATATGTACATACGAGGAAAATATGCGCTGTGTGTTTAATATCCAAACGTTACTTAAAATGTTATGATGCTATTGACTTATAAGTGACTTATAATTGACTTATTACAATATCCATGCGAGGAAAATACGCGCTGTGTGTTTAATATTAAATTTGTTAGATAAACCCTTTTAGAAAAGAAATTGAGTGTATTAGCCACTTATAAGTGACTTATAGTTGACTTAACACCTATATTCCGGTCGTGATTAACACCCCTCCCTCGCAACCCCCCCCCCCACCGGTCGGCCGGCCCGCAAGAATATAGTCAATATTAAACCGATCCGCGGTGCAATAAAGTTTGGGGACCCCTGAAAAGTAGACCTATCAGTTTTCTCTGTGGGCAGGCTTTACAGTCGATCTCAAAAATAATGACAGTGTTGCTCACTGCACTGTTTGCAACAGTGACTTTTCTATTGCCCATGGTGGGTTAAAATGTAAAAGACATGTTGAGGTGAGTTTAACAGGTGTCATTCATTCATTAGCATAGCTAACGTTATTTAAACTGGCTGGCTGGTTGCTAAGGAGCTACGCTAGGATGTCCTACGTGATAGAAACATAGAAACATAGAAAATAGGTGCAGGAGTAGGCCATTCGGCCCTTCGAGCCTGCACCGCCATTTATTATGATCATGGCTGATCATCCAACTCAGAACCCAGCCTTCCCTCCATACCCCGTGACCCCTGTAGCCACAAGGGCCATATCTAACTTCCTTTTAAACATAGCTAATGAACTGGCCTCAACAGTTTGCTGTGGCAGAGAATTCCACAGATTCACCACTCTCTGTGTGAAGAAGTTTTTCCTAACCTCGGTCCTAAAAGGCTTCCCCTCTATCCTCAAACTGTGACCCCTCGTTCTAGACCTCCCCAACATCGGGAACAATCTTCCCGCATCTAGCCTGTCCAATCCCTTTAGGATCTTATACGTTTCAATCAGATCCCCCCTCAATCTTCTAAATTCCAACGAGTACAAGCCCAGTTCATCCAGTCTTTCTTCATATGAAAGACCTGCCATCCCAGGAATCAATCTGGTGAACCTTCTTTGTACTCCCTCTATGGCAAGGATGTCTTTCCTCAGATTAGGGGACCAAAACTGCACACAATACTCCAGGTGTGGTCTCACCAAGGCCTTGTACAACTGCAGTAGTACCTCCCTGCTCCTGTACTCGAATCCTCTCGCTATAAATGCCAGCATACCGTTCGCCTTTTTCACCGCCTGCTGTACCTGCATGCCCACTTTCAATGACTGGTGTATAATGACACCCAGGTCTCGTTGCACCTCCCCTTTTCCTAATCGGCCACCATTCAGATAATAATCTGTTTTCCTATTTTTGCCACCAAAGTGGATAACTTCACATTTATCCACATTAAATTGCATCTGCCATGAGTTTGCCCACTCACCCAACCTATCCAAGTCACCCTGCATCCTCTTAGCATCCTCCTCACTGCTAACACTGCCACCCAGCTTCGTGTCATCCGCAAACTTGGAGATGCTGCATTTAATTCCCTCATCCAAGTCATTAATATATATTGTAAACAACTGGGGTCCCAGCACTGAGCCTTGCGGTACCCCACTAGTCACCGCCTGCCATTCTGAAAAGGTCCCGTTTATTCCCACTCTTTGCTTCCTGTCTGCTAACCAATTCTCCACCCACACCAATACCTTACCCCCAATACCATGTGCTTTAAGTTTGCACACTAATCTCCTGTGTGGGACCTTGTCAAAAGCCTTTTGAAAATCCAAATATACCACATCCACTGGTTCTCCCCTATCCACTCTACTAGTTACATCCTCAAAAAATTCTATGAGATTCGTCAGACATGATTTTCCTTTCACAAATCCATGCTGACTTTGTCCGATCATTTCACCGCTTTCCAAATGTGCTGTTATCACATCCTTGATAACTGACTCCAGCAGTTTCCCCACCACCGACGTTAGGCTAACCGGCCTATAATTCCCCGGTTTCTCTCTCCCTCCTTTTTTAAAAAGTGGGGTTACATTAGCCACCCTCCAATCCTCAGGAACTAGTCCAGAATCTAACGAGTTTTGAAAAATTATCACTAATGCATCCACTATTTCTTGGGCCACTTCCTTAAGCACTCTGGGATGCAGACCATCTGGCCCTGGGGATTTATCTGCCTTCAATCCCTTCAATTTACCTAACACCACTTCCCTACTAACATGTATTTCGCTCAGTTCCTCCATCTCACTGGACCCTCTGTCCCTTACTATTTCTGGAAGATTATTTATGTCCTCCTTAGTGAAGACAGAACCAAAGTAATTATTCAATTGGTCTGCCATGTCCTTGCTCCCCATAATCAATTCACCTGTTTCTGTTTGCAGGGGACCTACATTTGTCTTTATCAGTCTTTTCCTTTTTACATATCTATAAAAGCTTTTACAGTCCGTTTTTATGTTCTCTGCCAGTTTTCTCTCATAATCTTTTTTCCCCTTCCTAATTAAGCCCTTTGTCCTCCTCTGCTGAACTCTGAATTTCTCCCAGTCCTCAGGTGAGCCACTTTCTCTGGCTAATTTGTATGCTACTTCTTTGGAATTGATACTATCCCTAATTTCTCTTGTCAGCCACGGGTGCACTACCTTCCTTGATTTATTCTTTTGCCAAACTGGGATGAACAATTGTTGTAGTTCATCCATGCAACCTTTAAATGCCTGCCATTGCATATCCACCGTCAATCCTTGAAGTGTCATTTGCCAGTCTATCTTAGCTAATTCATGTCTCATACCTTCAAAGTTACCCCTCTTTAAGTTCAGAACCTTTGTTTCTGAATTAACTACGTCACTCTCCATGTTAATGAAGAATTCCACCATATTATGGTCACTCTTACCCAAGGGGCCTCTCACGACAAGATCGCTAATTAACCCTTCCTCATTGCTCAAAACCCAGTCCAGAATAGCCTGCTCTCTAGTCGGTTCCTCGACATGTTGGTTCAAAAAACCATCCCGCATACATTCCAAGAAATCCTCTTCCTCAGCACCTTTACCAATTTGGTTCACCCAGTCTACATGTAGATTGAAGTCACCCATTATAACTGCTGTTCCTTTATTGCACACATTTCTAATTTCCTGTTTAATACCATCTCCGACCTCACTACTACTGTTAGGTGGCCTGTACACAACTCCCAGCAGCGTCTTCTGCCCCTTAGTGTTACGCAGCTCTACCCATATCGATTCCACATCTTCCCGGCTTATGTCCTTCCTTTCTATTGATGAGGCCAAACTCCCTGTAGACTTGCTTAAAGTTGTAATAGAATAAACATGATAATATAATAAGTACATATTTTAATGTCACATTTTCTGCATATACCCAACTTGGTTTACAGATTAGACAAAATCACTAAACAAAGTATTACATACACCCTTGGAGGTCGACGGGGGGGTGGGGAGATATGGGGTTGCGGGGGGCAGGGGTGCGATCTCCCTGAAATGAGTTTTTGCAGGGTGGGATGTCTGAAATAGACACTGGCAATCAGAACTGCAGATGCCTTGGATAAGAATCAATTAAAAAAAAGATGCATTGAAGACTACTTTCAAAAAATTCACCAGCAAAAGGTGCCTCAGAGATGCTTCCTAGTGAATGGGCTAATCCTGAGCAGGTCAGAACCAATTACAAACAGAAAAATTCATTCCTGGCTCAAAGTTTCTGAACATTCTGGGTCAGTTACAGGAATTAGGGAAATGTCGATGCACACGGTGAGATCTGCAAAAGAGAAAGTTTGAAGTTTTAAAGGGTTATTTATTCTGAAATCATACAACTCTGAAATTCTTCTTCTCTGGGTAGCCATGAAACCAAGAAAAAGAAAGGTAGCACAGATATCAGCCCCCAAATCTCCCCTCCCCACAAAAAAAACAGAACAGGCACATCAACACCCCCCCATCCTCCTCCCCCACACAAAAAAAAGAGAAAGATGGGGCAAAAGACACAGGATATATTTTAAAAAATATAAGACTGAAAAAAAGTCTATAGTCCAAGTCCATATCCAAAACACAGAAAACCTGGGTAACATTCTCCAGGCACAGCGGCAGGCTCATTCCTCTCTGGTAGTAGAGCGATCAACAGACAGGCAGCTGGCGCTCACTATCTGCATTCGCTTCGATGTTTCAATCTCCCTTGTCACTTTAATCAGTACACTATGGAAGCTTTAATTGGCAAAAGGAGTCAAATGTCGGCTTGCACCCTGTCCCACAGCCTGCCCACCATGAGGTTTGTGCACGCCACCTCTGTCTCCTGGAATCCTCTCGGAGAATGCAGAGCGCTGAAGCACCCAAATGATCTCCAAACAGCAAATCACAGGATCCAACAGTTTCAGAATCACATCCATGACAAAAAACAAACACAAAAGACATAAAAGAAGTGAAGTATAAGGTTTCAAGATCTATCCCAAAGATGCCAACCAAAGGAGCGTTGTACACAGGCACCACTTGCATTATAGGAAGAATTGAAATAACTTCACTGTATAACCAGAATATACATGTCTTCTCTGAAGTATAAACAGTTTTGTTTGGTTTCATATATTTTGATTACTGTGTCACTGCTGGGAAACTTCCCCACTGTCCTCCTCCGTTTAAGTAGGTGTAGGTTGCTCAAAGCAGCATTTGGAGTTGTCGGAGCAGGGAATGATAGACGAGGGAAGAACAGTTTGTTCAGGGTTGGGGACAATCTGCTTGACACTTTACCACATTCATTCATTCTAACCCCACCAAGAACATTAATTTTAATCCCATTTTAAAGATGAGCTGATATGTGAGTAATTGGTTAAAATTGTTACCAGTTTTAGTTCTAATGCATCATAGAGCTGGACTGTTGGATTGGCAGTATTATCAGAAAATGTCTGATATTTTGCTAAAGATCAGTAGGAAAAGAGAAAAAGGAGTGGTCATTCCAAAGAAATCACAAACTATATGGGCAGTTTGAAAGTGCAAAAGCATAATTACAAAACACTGTCATTATTTACTCCTTTACAGATTAACTCTGAGAAAATATTCCCAATTTGTCATTAATTAAATACATCGACTGTCTAACTACTTGATGCGCCAAAAGTGAATCTAGTGTAATCTTTGTCAAAGACAAGGTACAGTTTACTTCTTTCATAGCAGCTGCTCTGAGGGAAAACAACCCATAAACAATGGGATCTTCTTTTATATAGTAACTACAATGTAGAAAAACATGCTGAAATGTCTTACAAAACTTGCCAAACAAAACTTAAACCACCCACGTGAGATTTAACGGCACAAGGCAAAATGATCGGAGAAAGACTTGGATTTCATGATTGCATTAAAAGAAGCAGAAGAAAGCATAGAGAGGATTAGAAAGGAAATCCTAGATGCAATATTTCCTTCATTTTCTGTCACAGCTGCGCAGGAAGGAATTTTATTTAACACACCCTTAAAACTGCTGACTACTTTTATTTTTTTTGTAATATGCACACTATGAATATTTAGAATGAAAACTGAGAAATCACTTACTTTTGATTTTATTAATTGAAGGGTATAAAGAAACATGGTACAAAGAAAACCTTTCGTGTTTGATAAACTTTTTATTGTCTGTCTTTATTACAAATTCATTATCTACAAACACTGTCCAGATTAATTTCACATCCAGAAGAAAGATACTTCTTAATCCTCATTAAATCATCCAGATTTTCCACTTCTAGTCTGTTTCTGGATTTGCATTTGATTGAATTCATAAGACTGAATCCACATTCACAGTTAGCACTGTACGCTTGAAATGTTCCAAGATGTTAATAAGAATTAACAGTTCTTCAAACTCTTCATTTCCAAGCCCATATTTCAACACATCGGTGAATGTCTCAATGAACCAGTCTTAACTTTCTCAGAAATAACAAAGTTGAAATCAGAGTATTGCTGTGATATTTTGAGGAAATCTTTCATCATATTTCTAATAGCAACTGAGTATTTTTTTGTCAGTCATACAACATTTTTTTTCCAAATTCAAAATTGGCTGTGTTTGCAATAGCAACAGGATCATCGTCAGGGAAATCTATTACCCAAGTGATTACACACATGTTGAATAAATCAAATAATAGCCACAGTATCAATGTCAGAGCTTATAGGTGCAAGCAGATCTTTCACTTTGTCACTCCCATAAATGATATTACTAAATTTTGTAAATTTTTTCTTTTGCACACTGGAATGCTTCAATTGTAATCAAACAGCTTTTCTGAAGGAATTTACAAGGAGATGCTAGATCTTCTGAAACATAGTCAAGGACAATTAATGCCCTTTGATATTGTGGATTGGTTAAAATCTTAAATTGTCTTAATAATTTCAAAATTATATTAACATTATATAAAAGAAAATTCCAGCTGTGGGCAACAAAGGCTGTGTGCATAGAGCATTGCAGTTACTGCAAAACTGCAGTTTAGAGGGAAGAGTGTGGCTAGGCGTTAATGACTTGACAATTTGAGAGGGTGTTCATGGCTAGCATCAACGTCTGTCTAAGGAAGGACTTGGACCCTTTGCAGTTTGCCTATCGCTACAATTGATCTACAGCAGTCGCAATCCACATAGCCTTAGGATCACCTGGACAATACAAATCCTATGTTAGGATGCTGTTTTATTAACTATAGATCAGCATTTAACACCATCATTCCAAATGTCCTGATTGAAAAGCTACAGAACCTAGGTCTCTGAACCTCCCTCTGCAACAGGATCCTTAATATCCTAACCAGAATATCACAACCGGTGAGGACTGGAAATAACGTCACCACCTTGCTGACAATTAACATTGGTGTTCCACAGGGATGTGTGCTTAGCCCACTGCTCTACTCCCTCTACACCCATGACTGTGTGGCTAGGCACTGCTCAATGCCATCTATAAATTTGCTGATGATACAGTCATTGTCGGCAGAATTTCAGATGGTGATGAAAGGGTGTACCAGAGCGAGATATAACGGTTAGTTGAGTGGAGTCATAGCAACAACCTTGCAATCAACGTCAGCAAGACCAAAATGCTGACTGTGGACTTCAGGAAGGTTAAGACGAGGGAATACAAACCAATCATATTAGAGGGATCAGAAGTGGGAAGAGTGAGCAATTTCAAATTCCTGGGTGTCAATATCTCTGGGGACCTAACCTGGGTGTAACATATTGATGCAGCTAAAAAGAAGGCAAGAACGTGGCTATGAGAGCATTCTGACTGGCTGCATCACTATAGGGTATGAGGGGTTGGGGGACACCACAAGAACTTGTACAACTAGTCAGCTCTATCATACCACCAGCTTGCATAGTATCCAAGACATCTTCAAGGAGTAGCGCCTTAGGAAGGCGGTGTCCATAATTAAGGATCCCCACCACTCAGGACATGCCCTTTTCTCACTGTTACAATCAGGTAGGAGGTACAGAAGCCTGAAGGCACGCACTCAGCGATTCAGGAACAGCTTCTTCCCCTCTGCAATCTGTTTTCTAAATGGACATTGAATCCATGAACACTACCACACTACTTTTTTATTTCTGTTATTTTGTACTATTTAATCAAGGAACAGAAAGGTAAGCAGAAATGTCTTGGAGGTTCATAGAAGTGAAGCAGAATACAGCTGAAGGCCAAGCTGAAGATAAATCAAATCAAATTGTTTAATTATCATTCAGACTATACATGGCTACAGTTGAATGAGACAGAATTCCTCTGAGGCCCAGGCGCAATACATGCATTCAAAATAGCGAGAGAAAAAGGTGCGCGCGCGCACACACAGACACACCCCCACCCTGTTACACATGTATAGTCCAAGTCCCTGAGCAATATGCAAATTGATGTTACAGCCTCCAGCAATCCAACCTGTTCTTCAGCCTGTCAAACACTGGAAGGCAGCACTGATGGGAGAGGCCAAATCCCAATCGAGAACAGACTGCATGCGAAACCACCTTCAGTGATGCTTCACCTGCACTGCAACAGCAAGCAAGCCTGCTTGACGCCTTGTCTTCGCTACAACAGAGGCCACACTGCCGTCTCTTCACCTGCCTCACCACCAAACAATGGACACAGGCCTGCGGATCTCACATTATCAATGTCTGACAGGATCTTGCAATCGCTGGACAAATGTCCAAGACAGTCTCTCACAGTTACACTGCACACTGCACTCGTGCACCAACTCCGATATCTTCCAATAGCAGCCAGCAGCATGTTCTGCACCCAGGTCACCTCCTTGGAACCTTCACCGGCCCATCCACCAGCTTCTCCTCCAACCAGCTGTGCGCCAGCTTCTTTGATTTCCCCAGCCGATAGCTCCGAACAACCGACAGATCACTAATGAGGTAGACCTACTGTACCCATTGCTTGTAGAGTACAGCATAGTCTTATGATCATAAAAAACATTTTACAAAGAAAAGTGCATTTAGGGACTGAAAACACAGAATGTAGTGATACCCATATAAAGTTATCTAGTTATCAGAGTGCCTAGCAGATACAAGAAAATTAGCAATTGCTACTGGACCAGGCCTGAATCAATGGAAAGAATACTTTCTCCAATTTATAACCTAAAATACATAGCCCAGAAGAGGCATCCCATCTTCAACCCACAGCAGTGCAAAGTTCTGATGGTGAGACATGTTCCATTTAAAATTAATAATACAAGGGCTTAACCACAAACTCTGGAAGTATCTAGCATTCTGAAGCCCTTTCATTGGAAACTTCCGTCCAGTGCCCAGCCTACACACACAGGTTGTGCAAAATGACAAGTGAGAGTGGCAAATCAGATTGAAGCCACAACCATTCAAGAATTTTCTTCCAGTTAACCATGCTATGGAAGACCTCATAAGGCATTCTGAATATTAAGACTCAAACTCAACTGAACCAGAAGAATTCTACGAAATTACATGACCTAGAAAATAAAAGCATGGATGTACTGTTAAGAATTTATAAGGCATTAGTCAGACCACATTAGAGACATTTTGAGCCTCAGGTTTCAAGAAAGATGTGCTAGCCATGGAGAGGATCCAGAGGTGGCACACAACGATCTAGGAATGAAAGGCCTGATATATGAGGAGAATTTGATGGGTCTGGTCCTGTATTTGATGGAATACTGAAGAAGGGGGAAAAGGACTGAAAGGCCTGGATTAAGTGGATGTGGAGAGAGTGAGTCTAACATATGAGAGCACGGCCTCAGAATATAAAGGATGTTCCTTCAGAACTGAGATGAGGAGGAATTTCTTCTTCAGCCAGAGGGTAGTGAAAGTGTGGAATTTGATGCCACAGACTGTGGAGACCAAGTTATTTGGTGCGTTTAAGGCAGAGACTGATAGGTTCTTGATTGGTAAAGAGTTGAGACTTGCAGGGAGAAGGCAAAAGCAGCCATGATTGAATGGCAGAAAAGACTTTGTGGCCAAATGGTCTAATACTGCTCCTGTATCTTATGATTTTATGATCTTGCCTTAAGAACAGCCAGCTCCTAATTTACTTTGTATTGTATCACCAGTTTGAAACTCAACAGGTCATTTTATTGTGTTTGAACTATTACGAATAAAGGCTCAGACTGGCATGTGGAGTTCACTTTGGGTCCACAGCACCCCAAAAACACCCAATTTGCTCTCACCAGACAAACTCTATTTTTTGTTCCTGCTGAGTTCAGGATGAAGCCCCTCTTGCAAATATGGAATTAAGGACCAGCAGTTTAAATGAATGGAGCTGCCTGTCAGTGCCAATGTGAGAGCGCAACACTAGTCCTGCTTCACTGGTGTCCTGAGCCAAGATGAGCAGCTTTATGAAATCAATACAGCAAATGGCATCTAGAAAGTATCATGTTCAAAACCACATAATTCTAGTCTATTTCTTATTTCAAATTAAAGCATTTATCTGATATTTCCTTGTTCCATTCTATGATATGGATCTGCGAAAGCACAGACACCACACGTAGGCGCACTTGTCGTAATGATAACCATATCAAACTGGTATGGATGAGGGTGCAGTAATCACTGAGTTGTCTTTTGAATCATTCACAAACTTTGTGTGGTTAATCTAATATCCTATCTTCGATCTTTGCAGAATTACAGGGCAGGATTTCCCAAGACTGCATTTCATTAAGTCAGGTGATATAATGTAGGGAGCTAATTCGACACCTTTTAAGAGCTTGTTCAACAGCAGCATGGACTATGAACAGACTATCCCAGTCAATGGATCATGGTACAAAGTTTTAAAAGATTTTAAGAACACAAGCTCAAAATCATACAGAAGTATTGGGACTATCCAATGTATACTACATTTCACAATCTGAAAGGGTGATGGAAGCAATTCAAAAGGTATTTTCAAAGGGGAATTGCCGTATCATCTGTAGCAGAACTGTTTGTGACCGGGGCCTCCAGCAAGCTTGCATCAACACCATCTCAGCTTCCACACTACACACAAGTGCTTTCTAAACCAGAAGTCCCAGTATCTGTTCGGGAAGCTGCAGGTGTGAAATCAGGTACATTTACACCATCACTGCTACCATGTCACCCCTCCATTGACAAGATGGGGTGCACTTTGTATTAAAAAGGGGAAAGGTAAAACAATAGAGGGAGGGGTAAGTAAGAACCAAATGCTTTCATCAGCTGCAGCTTTGATTAGGATTCAGATTAATTTATTGAAACACAGCGAAATGCTTGCAAATCAGAAAATTCTTAAGAATGAAGGGTTATAGGTAAAGATCTTGATATCTTCAATATTCTCAGGTCAGCTTATGCCCATGGTCATGGTAACGGCAGTTAACGGTGGGTAGGTCACGCAAGCTCACTTGCCATCTCTCTTCTTCCCCTCACTAGGGATAGTCCACAGTTTTACATCACTTTTCATGCAGGAACAGTGACTTTAGAAAGTTGAAAGGTAGTTTGCCCTACATTGTGGAGTCCAATGATGGAGTCTACTGGTGTTGACCACCTGGGGAATTGATACTTGAAGGCTCCACCAGGTGAGAAGAGGTGCAGGATCTGGTACTCCACTGATTTCAATGACGGCTGTAAAATGAAATGTTTGATGTTTATAATTACTTTTAAATACTCTTACGAGCTGCTTTTACTGCAGTTCTTCCAATTGTGCAACATTTTTAACAGTCACCCGACTCCAGTGTGGGGAACCAACGAGACAAATGCTTCATAGTCAGTTCAGGGGAAGCTGTGCGAATTGACTCTAAGCAGAAGGACTGGCCCTCTGCCAAGAAACCCAAATTTTATGTAAAGTTAGGTCCTCTGCACACTCCTACAAGTGGTAGTTCCATGGTCACGCTGTTTATTGCAGCTCTTCCACTGAAAGCATCCTCTGGTTCAACAAACTCTATTCTTGGCTTCGCTAATTTAACAGCTTGATTTGATGAAGCTCATTCCCACTTCTGATGCCATAAGACATAGGAGCAGCATTAGGCCTTTTGGCCCATCTGGTCTGATCCGCCATTCAATCATGGCAGATCCTTTTTTCCTCTCCTCAGCCCCACTCCCCGGCCTTCTCCCTGAAACCTTTGATGCCGTGGCCAATCATGAACTGATCAATCTCTGCCTTAAATACCCCCAGTGACCTGTCCTCCACAGCTGCCTGTGTTAACAAATTCCACAAAATTCACCACCCTCTGGCCTAAAAAAATTTCTCCACATCTCTGTTTTACATGAACTGCCCTCTATCCTGAGGCTGTGTTCCCTTGTCCTAGACTGCCCGACCACGGGAAATATCCTTTCTACATCTACTCTGTCTAGGCCATTCAACATTCAAAAGGTTTTAATAAGATTCCCCCCTCATTCTTCTAAATTCTAGTGAGTACAACCCCAGAGCCATCAAACTTTCCTCATATGATAACCCTTTCATTCCTGAAATCATCTTTCTGAATCTCCTCTGAAACCTCTACAATGCCAGCGCATCTTTTCTTAGATAAGGAGCCCAAAACTGTTCACAATACTCAAGGTGAGGCCTCACCAGTGCCTTAAAAAGCCACAGCATCACATCTGTGCTCTTATATTCTAGACCTCCTGAAATGAATGATAAAATTGCATTTGCCTTCCTCACCACTATTCAAACTGAAAATTCTATCCCCCTCCTCTAACCATTTACTTCTTTCACCAGTCAACTTCCCAACCTCTCCTCCTCTCCTGATTTCACCTATCACTTTGTACTTCTTCCTCCCCTCCCTCCACGTTTCTGCTCAACTTCTCATCTTTTTTTTTCCAGTCCTGCTGAAGGGTCTTGGCCCGAAATGTTGCCGGTTTACTCTTTTCCAAAGATGTTGCCTGGCCTGAAGAGTTCCTCCAGCATTTTGTGTGTGTATCTAAAACCTCACGACCCTCATCAGTGAGGTTGTACAGCTGTACCTCAGCAAAATCTGGATGTGAGATGGTTTTACAAAATTTTAAAGCAAGTATGCTATTTATTCCAGTTTGAAAGTAAAGGTTGATCTTGAGATTGTTGCACGTGAATTTGTGACATTAATAAATTATTTTGACGTGAAGAGCTATTCCCACGTTAGATCTCTTGGTGAGCTGTAAAAATGTTCTGGGCATTTTTGTGGCTGGGTGATTTTTTTTCCTCTGTTTTAATAAATGCCTTAACAAAAATTGTGCAAATAGACCTACTAACCCCATACACCTTTGGAATGTGGGAGAAAACCTAGCCCCCAGAAAAAAACTCACATGGTCACGGGAGAACGTACAAACTCTTTACAAACAGTGGTGGAATTGAGCCCAAATCTCTGGTCCTGTAAAAGCACATTAACCTATGCTAACACGCCACCCCATGCCTGGTGATTGATGAATACAGAACTCTAAGTATGCCCAGTTTGATGATTAAAAGCAAAATCCATCTCAGATATATTTAGGGAAAAAAAAATTAAAGCATCTCTGCATCTGTAGATCTCCAATTAGAAAGGACTTGGATATGAAGCATCTGGACTACAAGCTCTCAAGTTAATGGAATTGCCTTATTAATATCCAACACGCAGTTCATTTCCCCAACATTTACCACTAGATGTTATTTTTGTCTGATGTGTAGTAGAGTTTAGATGCTCTCCCTTTGCAAAGGAGGCTCTCAGGCCATCTATTATCTCAAGAGATGTTTTTCTCCTACCAATTCAAACAATAGCCGAGAATTTGCTGAATTTTGACAAAGATTCTGCATTGTGCCATCAGTATTTATCCTATGCCTGAACATGCTCTGTTATCATACTCTTCATGGAGATAAACTGCACACTAACAACTTGCTTCATACTGCAAATCACTTTTGGTCTTATTACAGGGAGTTAGAAGCAACATTTGAGCCAGTGGAAAAGAAACCCATTTTTATAAACCCTAGCCGGGGATGTATTGAAAGCAATATAGAAGTTCCATCCCTTCAGCAACATTTTGCACTGGAGATTCAGAGGTAGAAACTACTTCTGCAGGAATCATGGGCAAGTCTCATGTTTCTCTGGATCTTTCCTGGAGGGCCAACTGGAAGAAGCCTGGTACAGGAGATAAGTTCTCTTTGCAGCCAGTGGACCATCGTAAAGGTCTCAATTTGGTTTGTTCTTTTTTCAAAGTTCCAAACAAGTCAAACCTAAATGAACAGCATACAGACTCAAAAGGTTAACATCCATCTCTTGTTAATACTTTGCCTTATCTTGGCTATGTACTTGCTAATAAAACCTGCCAATCTTTACCTTCCTCCAATTCTCATGAAAGGTCACTGACTTGAAATGTTAACATATTTTCTTAACAGATCAACTTTAAGCAGCCTCTAATCAGTTTGTACTCAATTTGCACAGTAATATAAAAATACTACCCAGACTATTTTCCGTGAATTCAATGTGGCACTGAAGGAGAATGTGATAAATCTGGTTATTTGTTAATTGTGGTATTGAAACTGCACTCATAACTACTGTGCTTAGTAAAAGCATAATAAAATCTACCAGACAAGTGTCAAGAAAAAAAAATTAGCCTTCATCCTGAAGGGTTACAAAACTCACCATCTGATAAACCACATTAGTTTCATTATTTCTACAATATTCTGAAGGTAACTGAGTGTCATTTCCAACAGTTTTCACTACGTAATTGACTGTTAATTCAGCATTTACTAGATTTCAATCTGAGAGTCATTTCAACTACTCATTATTTTCTGAGAATTAAACATGCATGACCACACAATTTTCCGTACATTTTAAAGGAACAACCTGCATTTATATTATACATCTCACAATCTCATTAGCTGCAGAAGAGTTTGGGAACATCCTGAAGTATATCAGAAGTGTGGTCATTATTGAAATGGAGGATATTTATAAACAACGTTCCCTCTAATTTCTTCTTACAGCTGCGCAGACCAACTCACTCTGAGCATGAGGTTTTTACATGGCCCGAAAACTCTTGCGGCACATGATATAAAAGAAAATTCTAGCAGCACAGCAACAAAGGATATGTACACTGGAACATTATTTACTGTACTTAGAGGGAACAGTGTTTACAATCTAACTCAACAGTTGCCTACAGCTGTCCCTTGCGCAGATACACTGACAATAGAGACCAATGTGCTAAGAATAAAATTAGCACTAATTCAAATCGAGTACCAGGAAGAATGGAATGTGGCAAAGCTATCTAATGACACCTGCAACCTAATGCAAGCAAATGAGAAAAGAAAATTATTGGGAAAAGGGCCATGAAGGGATCTTAACATAGACTAGTGTTGTAGCAGGTCAGGGCAATGTGCTTCAGCACTCTGTGGAATGCATAGAATACGAATGCTTTGCAATCACGGACATCTTCCCTTTGATATTTAAGCACCTTCTTTAAAAAAAGTGATATTATTCCCAGACAAGGTGGAGGTAATGGTGTAATTTTATAGACAATTAGGCCATAAATGATAGATTAATTTTAGTTACATAATTTGGATGGAATGCTCGTCGTGTATTTTGCTGGAGAATTTGCCCCGTTTTTACTGCAAGTTGTCATTTCCCCCACCGCCCACAGAAGTTCAGCACCCTACTCTTTAAGTAGATGTATTATCTGAATAAATTGGCTATGTTGTGCAAATGCCCACTTACGGTTAACCCAGATGTACTTCCTGCCTGGGCTCCAATTCATTGGCTGATGCATTGGGGTTGCTTTGTCTGACAGCCAACTGGCAGACACCGGAGTAACACCCCGAATTTACCCCTTTTTCATGACAGAGTGTGGGCTCCTAAGAAGTGGCACACACCAGTCACCAATGTCCCAGCCTGCAGACATCACGTACACTGTCCATGCCGGTCCCTCACAGCTGTTGAGTTTCAATGGAGTGTGACGTCTCCCATCTTTTGTACTAGGGGGTCGTGGTGGGACTTTTTAAGTACGAAAGACAGTAGGCAGCTGGCCAAGTTACGCAACAGAAAGGGATGATTAGTTAACCCAAAAATAAATCCAAAGGCACAGATAGATAGAAAGGAGTAAAATATTGAACTGAAAGATTCACTCTGAAAAACAACTCATACCTGGAATCATATAATTAAAATGTAAAAAGGTACAACCAGTAATGCCTTGCTTGGTGGGTAAGCATCACAACAAATGGTTGTTTATTTTCAATTTGGATGTCCAACTATTTGAATTTAGTCAGTTTATTAGTTAAAAAGAAACTTCGGTATTTTGCCAATCACTGTTTTTCTCCCTCCCCCCCCCCCACCCCACCCCCATCTTCAGGCTTGTGATCTCTTTACAAATAGGAACAGTTTCTCAGTATCTACTATTCCCCTATTGCTACCTAATATCTTCACCTACTTCTGTCACTTCCTCTGACCCAAGGAGATCAAATCCAGTTCTTCCAGACGGTCCACATAGTTTCAAGTCCTCAGCTGTGAAAGCCATTTAGAAAATCTCTTCTGCACTGTCTCCAAGGACTTCACATCTTTCCTGAAAGGTGGCACCCAGAAAAAAACAATATGTTTGTGGTGGCCAAACTATCGCTTTACAGAAGTTCATTAAGTCTTCCTTGTTCTTTTAATCTATTCCCCAATTTATAAAATTTCCAGAACCTCCAATGTATTTTAGGCAATTTCTAAACCTGGCCTGGCACTTTCAAATGAACTATGCATTCAGCTGCAGATCTCTGTTCTTTTGCTGCATTTAGAATGGTGTCCATTGGTACATTATCTTCTCATTCCTCCTAGCTGCAATAGATCACATCTTTCAGCATTTGTCAGTTACTGCCTATTTACCCATTCCACCAGCCAGTGGTGCATCCGTATCAGACTTCAAAGAGAGCGGTCCTTGCATGCGTTCCAGCTGTGCAGGGTTGAGCATCGAGCTAGCAACTCGGCCTTGCAAAAAAAGACAAAAATGCTAAAGAAAAAAAACCCAGCAAGGTTGTTGCCCACAAGGCGTGGAAAGGAACAACAACCAGCCAACTTAAACCTTCGTGAAGTCTATTTCTAGCCTTCACACTATACCTGGAAGAAAATTCACTGTAACTTGAAGATTTGTGCCATTTGCAAATTTCAAAATTGTAATAAAACCAAATCATAAACAGTACTCTCAGAAAAGCAATGGTCAAAATCAGACTTATTATCACTGGCATATGACATGAATGTTGCTGCTTAGTGACAGCTATACAGTGGAACAGATAAAACTTACTACAAGTTACAGAAACAAGTAGAATGCAGAAGAGCAATAGTGCGATGGTGTTCATGGGCCATTCAGAAATCTGCTGGTCATGGGAAAGAAGCTGAGCTTAAAATGTTGAGTACAAGTACGAGTCTTCAGGCTCCTGTACCTCCTCCCCAATGATAGGAGGGCAAGTCCCAGAAGATGGGGGTTTTTAATGATGGATGCTGCCTTCTTGAGGCACCACCTCCTGAAGATGTCCTCGATAGTGGGAAGGGTTGTGCCCGGTGATGGAGCCATCTGAATCTACAAACCTCTGTGCAGCCCGGTGAGGCAACCAGTCAGAATGCTCTCTTCAAGAGTCTTTGGTGACATGCCAAATCTCCCCAAATTCCAAGTGAAGTGGAACCACAGGTGTGCCTTCTTCATGACTGCTCAATGGGTCAGACGTCCCACCCTGCAAAAACTCATTTCAGGGAGGTAGCACCATCAATTTGCGGGAGACTTCTGGGAGAGGTGGGATATCTGCAATAGAGTAGCTCCTTAGCAGCTGGCCAGCTAGTTTAAATAACGTTAGCTATGCTAATGAACGAAGGACACCTGTTAAACTCACCTCAACATGTCTTTTACAGTCTTAACCCACCATGGGCAATAGAAAAGTCACTGTTGCAAACAGTGCAGCAAGAAACACTGTCATTATTTTTGACCCCTATTAAGCAGGGGTACACTTTAGTGTAGTCTGCGGTGACGTACGTTTTATATTTTCTTTTTTTTTGGAACACTCTGCCATGGCGCGCTCTCGCTCTCTCTCTCTCTCGTGGTTGCTCACACGTTCTCAACAGGAATTCTGCAGATGCTGGAAATTCAAGCAACACACATCAAAGTTGCTGGTGAACGCAGCAGGCCAGGCAGCATCTCTAGGAAGAGGTACAGTCAACGTTTCAGGCCGAGAACCTTCGTCAGGACTAACTGAAGGAAGAGTGAGTAAGGGATTTGAAAGTTGGAGGGGGAGGGGGAGATCCAAAATGATAGGAGAAGACAGGAGGGGGAGGGATGGAGCCAAGAGCTGGACAGGTGATAGGCAAAAGGGATACGAGAGGATCATGGGACAGGAGGTCCGGGAAGAAAGACAAGTGGGGGGGGGACCCAGAGGATGGGCAAGGGGTATATTCAGAGGGACAGAGGGAGAAAAAGGAGAGTGAGAGAAAGAATGTGCGTATAAAAATAAGTAACAGATGGGGTACGAGGGGGAGGTGGGGCATTAGCGGAAGTTAGAGAAGTCGATGTTCATGCCTCCAACCTGATGGCATGAACATCGACTTCTCTAATTTCCGCTAATGCCCCACCTCCCCCCATACCCCATTCATTATTTATTTTTATACACACATTCTTTCTCTCACACTCCTTTTTCTCCCTCTGTCCCTCTGACTATACCCCTTGCCCATCCTCTGGTTCCCCCACCCCCCGTCTTTCTCCCCGGACCTCCTGTCCCATGATCCTCTCATATCCCCTTTGCCAATCACCTGTCCAGCTCTTGGCTCCATCCCTCCTCCTCCTGTCTTCTCCTATCATTTTGGATCTCCCCCTCCCACTTTCAAATCTCTTACTAACTCTTCCTTCAGTTAGTCCTGACAAAGGGTCTCGGCCTGAAACGTCGACTGTACCTCTTCCTAGAGATGCTGCCTGGCCTGCTGCGTTCACCAGCAACTTTGATGTGTGTCGCTTGAATTTCCAGCACCTGCAGAATTCCTTGTGTTTGTGAACATCAGGAGGAGCAGGTTAGCTGCCAAAGGTTGTGTGCCCAGTAAACTGCACCTTTTTGGGGCCGACTCTCTGGCGCAGAGCTCGGAAAAAGTGACGCAACAGACTTCTAACATTGTAAGTCAGTGAGTCATTTCTTATGTCTCCCCTCTCAATGTGAAATGCTGACACCTCTTTTTCCCCTTATTAGGGAGAGAGAGACCCTGTGGTATGTCGAATTATTGGGTGAATGGGTAGCTTTTGTGGTACAGTAAGTCTGTGTCTTTATTGATGCTTTGCTGCATGCTTGAGTGCTCAGTGGAGGATGCTAATGCTTTTTTACTGGTGGGGGGGGTCATTGACTTGCTCCTGCTTGTGCGTGGGAGTTAACTGTCATTCATTCTTTAGGACAATGTTCTCGTAGCTATCTGCGAAGAAAAAGAATTTCAGGATGTATATTGTATACATTTCTCTGACATTAAATGTACCTTCTGAAACCTATTCTGTTGCTAATTGGGCTCTTCCTTTGATGCACAGGTTTTAATTTCTGTAAGCAGGTCCACTGAGGACAATATAGCTTAATTACTGCAAATATATATCTGGGAAAAAAAATTGAAGATGAGCGTTGCCGAAACGAAGAATCCTTTGTAAATTCTTCTCACTTCACTCTATTCCAAGGCAAAAATTCAAATCGCTAAACCCACACATATGGGAATCCCTACAGCATTTGGTGACCCTGTGATCTGCATCTCAGAGTCCGACGTCAGAACATCTTTCAATAGAGTGAAACTTCGCAAGGTATCAGGCCCTGTTGGTGTACCTGACAAGGCTCTGATAATCTGTGCCAATCAACTGGTGGAAATGTTTAAGGATATCTTTAATCCCTCACTACTGCAGTCGGAAGTTCGCACCTGCTTCAAAAGGACGACAATCATACCAGTGCTCAGGAAGTGCCGGGTGAGCTGCCTCAATACTATCGCTCAGTAGCACTTACATCTACTGTGATTAAGTGTTTTAAGAGTTTGGTTATGGCTAGATTCGACTCCTGCTCAGCAAGGACCTGGACCCACTGCAATTCGTCCATTGCCACAATAGGTCTACAGTGGATGCAATCTCACTGGCTCTCCACTGCACCTTGGATCACCTGGACGATAGTAAAGCCTACATCAGGCTGCTGTTTATTGATTACAGATCAGCGTTCAACATAATCATAGCCTCAGTTCTAATCAACAAGCTCCAAAACCTGGGCTTTTGTACCTCCCTCTGCATCTGAATCCTTGAATTCCTTACTGGGAGACAACAGTCTGTGTGTATCAGAAGTAACATCTTCTCCTCACTGACAATCAACACTGGCTCACCTCAAACACGTGTGCTTAGCCCACTGCTCTACTCTCTCTACATCCAAGATTACGTGGCTAGGCACAGCTCAAAAGCCATCCATAAATTTGCCGACAACACAACTATTGCTGGTAAAATTTCAGATGGTAACAAGATGTACGTAAGTGAGATATGGTATACACACACATCCAAAACTTTTGCGCAGGAAGGTAGTAATTTTTTGTATTACACTGTAGTGCTGCCACAAAAAAATTCAAATATGTTGTTGTATATTTAATATTTCAGTAATATGAGTTATTTTGGAAATATGTTGCTGATTAAGCATTGTTTAAATAATTCATTACAGGTTATATATAAAAAAGAAAAGTCAATTGCCTACCACATGATGCTACCACATGATAAATGCGTGCTTTGCTACGAAGTTAGACTCGCATCTCGTGAGCTCCCATCTTTTTCTTCAAATTAATTTTGTTGTTTGCAGTTACAAAACATAACAGTGGCGATGATGTATTTTTAAAAAGAACCCGAAACAACTGGCAACCTGCTGAAATGCAGTGCAGCATGTGTTCTTCAGAAGGGAAGACATAATTGAGTTTGAAAAAAAAAGCAGAAAATGGAGGAATTCATGGGATCATAAGCAGTGAGTACTGGGTGATAATAATCATTTTAAAAAGTAAAAACAACTGGTTACATCAGAAAAATAGACTTGATTGCTCAGTGGATAACTGGCTCATGTATACTTAGCCAATTAAACAGTATTTTGAAGTAAATGGAATAGCCAACGAGAAACAAGCAGCAATTTTGCTAAGTACGTTGAGTTGAAAGGCATACAGTTTGCTTCAAAGTTTAACTGCTTCAAGCAAAACAACAACAATGAATTTTGTTGATATTTTGAAAGTAATGTAGGAACATGTAGAACCAAAGTCATTGTTGATTGCAGAACGTTTTAGGTTTCATAAGCAGAATCAAAAAGAAGGGGAGACCATTTCAGCTTACGTGGCTGAACTGAACAGATTGTCTGAGCACTGTCAGTTCGGTAAGGGGCATAATGATGCACAAACAGATAGTTTAGTTTGTGGAATCTTACAAGGAAGCATTCCAATACAGTTCCTAGCTAAAGCATAACTTACATTTAAAAGAGCAGTTGAAGTAACTGTATCTATGGAAACTGCAGACAGGGACGCAATTAAGTTGCAGTCAGGAATGAAATTAAGCATGAACAAAGTTGCAACATCTAAACAGAAACAGGCCCGGCTGAACAAACTGTGTTACTGTTGTGCAGGGGCTCACATACACCAGACAAATAGAGCTTTAAAGGTGAAACAAGCAGAAAATGCAACAAAGTAGGATACATACAAAGAGCATGTCAAGCAAACAAACAGAAATGGACTTCACTGAAAGACATAGATAAAATGTTAAATTACAGTTTCAAAAGGAGCATTAATCCTCATACTGTGGAAGAAAAATCCAATAATGATTAAAGTGACACGGCACTGACTAGTCTTAAGAATTACAATGTGAGATCTAACAAGAGACAAGCAATATGGCTTAAACCATACTGAAATGAGCAACAAATTTTTTAAAATGGAATTGAACAGTGGGTCACCTGTTTCTGTGATTACACCAAATGAGTTTGAGTGGCATTTCAAAGATACTAAACTGAAGCCTGTAGATATCCAACTAAGAACTTATACTAGAGAATAGGCAACTCCTTTGGGAATGACATTCGTAACGGTGAAATACAACAACCAACAAGCCACATTAAGCTTGTACGTGGTAAAAACAGGAGGTCCAGCATTGTGGGGATGTGATTGACTGAGACAACTACAGCTTGATTGCAGATCCATCCACAAATTCCAAGCTGCATCCCCTGTTATACCGTTACTATAAGTGAACTAAGAAAGGTACTGAATGATGCCACAACCATCGCCATGCTATACACCATGAATTGTTGCCGAAAATCAAGAGTCAGGTTTGTCATCACCGGCGTGTGTCGTGAAATTTTATAACTCAGCAGCAGCAGTTCAATGCAATACATAATATAGAAGAAAAAAAAAACAAAATAATAATAATGATAAATAAGTAAATCAATTATAGTATATTGAATAGATTAAAATTTGTGCAAAAAACAGAAAAATATTAAAAAAGTGAGGTAGTGTTCAAGGGTTCAATGTCCATTTAGGAATTGGATGGCAGAGGGAAAGAAACTGTTCCTGAATCACTGAGTGTGTGCCTTAAGGCTTCTGTACCTCCTACCTGATGGTAACAGTGAGAAAAGGGCATGCCCTGAGTGCCGGAGGTCCTTAATAATGGACGCTGCCTTTCCGAGGCACCGGTCCTTGAAGATATCCTGGGAACTTTGTAGGCTAGTACCCAAGATGGAGCTGACTGGGTTTACAACCTTCTGCAGCTTCTTTTGGTCCTGTGCAGTAGCCCCTCCATACCAGACAGTGATGCAGCCTGTCAGAATGCTCCCCACGGTACATCTATAGAAGTTTTTGAGTGTATTTGTTGACATGTCAAATCTCTTCAAATGCCCAATGAAGTACAGTCGCTGCCTGGCCTTCTTTATAACTGCATCGATATGTTGGGACCAGGTTGGATCCTCAGAAATCTTTACAACCAGGAACCTGAAACTGCTCACTCTCTCCATTTCTGATCTCTCTGTGAGGATTGGTATGTGTTCCTGTGGTCCACAATCAGCTCTTCCGTCTTACTGACGTTGAGTGCCAGGTTGTTGCTGCGGCACCACTCCACTAGTTGGCATATCTCACAATGGTTGTATCATCAGCAAATTTATAGATGGTATTTGAGCTCTGCCTAGCCACACAGTCATGTGTATATAGACAGTAGAGCAGTGAGCTAAGCACACATCCCTGAGGTGCACCAGTGTTGATCTGCAGCGAGGAGGAGATGTTATCAACAATCCGCACAAATTGTGGCCTTCTGGTTAGGAAGTCGAGGATCCAATTGCAGAAAGAGGTACAGAGGCCCAGGTACTGCAACTTCTCAATCAGGATTGTGGGAATGATGGTATTAAATGCTGAGCTATAGTTGATGAACAGTATCCTAACATAGCTGTTTGAGTTGTCCAGGTAGTCTAAAGCCATGTGAAGAGCCATTGAGATTGCATCTGCCATTGACCTACTGTGGTGATAGGCAAATTTCAATGGGTCCAGGTTCTTGCTGAGGCAGAAGTTCAGTCTAGTCATGACCAACCTCTCAAAGCATTTCATCACTGTAGATGTGAGTGCTACCAGGCAACAGTCATTAAGGCAGCTCACATTATTCTTCTTCAGCACTACTATAATTGTTGCCTTTTGAGGCAAGTGGGAACTTCCACCCGTAGCAGTGAGAGATTGAAAATGTCCATGAATACTCCCGCCAGTTGGTTGGCACAGGTTTTCAAAGCCTTACCAGGTACTCCAACTGGACCTTTCGCATTGAGAGGGTTCACTCGCTTTAAAGACAGCTTAACATCGGCCTCTGAGTCAGAAATCACAGGGTCATCAGTCGCGGCAGGGATCTTCACAGCTGTAGTTGTGTCCTCCCTTTCAAAGCGGGATAGAAGGCGTTGAGTTCACCTGGTAGTGAAGCATCACTGCCATTCACGCTATTGGGTTTCACTTTGTCGGAAGTAATGTCTTGCAAACCCTGCCAGAGTTCTTGTACATCCGTTGTCATCTCCAACCTCGTTCAAATTTGTCTCCTCGCCCTTGAAATGGCCCTCCGCAAATCATACATGGTTTTCTGGTATAGGCCTGGGTTGCCAGATTTGAATGCAACAGATCTAGTCTTCAACAGACTACGTAACTCCTGGTTCATCCACGGCTTTTGGTTTGGGAATGTACAGTAAGTCTTTGTAGGCACACACTCATCCACACAGGTTTTAATGAAGTCGGTAACAACTGCAGCATACTCATCCGGGTTCCAAGACGAATCCCTGAATACAGTCCAGTCCACTGATTCAAAGCAGTCCTGTAGGCATTCCTGTGTTTCCCTTGTCCATACCTTCTTGGTCCTCACTGCTGGTGCTGCAGTCTTCCGTCTCTGCCTATACTCGGGGAGTAGAAGTACAGCCAGGTGATCAGACTTCCCGGAGTGAGGGCGTGGAATAACACGGTAGGCATTCTTGATGGTGGTGTAGCAATGGTCCAGTGTGTTGTTTCCTCTAGTATTGCAAATGATAGGTACAGCGATGTCAAGAGTAAGTTCTTTTACGCAGAGGGTGGTGAGTGCGTGGAATGGGCTGCCAGCGACGGTGGTGGAGGTGGATACGATAACATCTTTTAAGAGACTCCTGGATAAGTACAAGGAGTTTAAAAAAATAGAAGGCTATGGGTAACCCGAGGTAATTTCTAAAGTAAGTACATGTTCGGTAGAGCATCATGGGCCAAAGGGCCTCTATTGTGCTGTAGGTTTTCTATGTTTCTATGATCTGTTTATAGTAATTGCTTAATGATTTTTTTCAGAGTGGCCTGGTTAAAATCCACCAAAATGATGGTGAAGGTGTTAGGGTATGCTGTTTCATGCATGTTGATCCCATTGCTCAGATCATCGAAAGCCTGATTGACGTTGGCCTGAGGTGGAATATATACTGCTGTGAAAATGATCCCAGATATCTCCTGCGGTAGGTAAAAAGGATGGCACTTAACTGCTAAATATTCCAGGTCTGGTGTGCAGATTTGGGACAGCACTGATATATTTGTGCATCAAGAAGAGTTGAACATGAGGCATACTCCTCCACTTTTGCTTTTGAGAGGCTGTATAGATCTATGCTGACGGTGTATAGTAAACTCGATCTAAATAGCTGTATCCAGTACAGAAGGGGTTAACCAGGATTCTGTGAAACAAAGGACACACACGGTCCTAATGTCCCTCTGATTCAGCTCCCTAGCTCTGAGATCATCGATTTTATTCACCAGAGACGGCATGTTCACCGGCAAGATAATCGGTATAGGGAGTTTAAAACCCCGTTGCTTTAAATGCACTTCTATCCCTGACCTGCAGCCACTAGGATGCATCCTTCTACAATCAGTATTGTTTCCGTCAGTTGTAAGCAGTGATAGTTCGTTTAAGCGCATTGAGACATCTTTGATGACTGTACTGACCTTGGAAGCCGTTGTGCTTTTTAGCTGTATCAGGCTGAAACGAGAATATTTAATCGTATCCATTGACAGTACTGATGCCCCTAAGCACCCCAGAAGTACAAAGTGGACAAACATGTGTTGGTACCAATCTTTGTGCCTCTAGTTGGAAAGCAAATTGGACCAAGAAAAGACTATGTCACTCAAAGGAATTGTGGAAGGGCCAAAAGCAGTTTTTGTAGGCAACATATCTGAGAAAGCCTCTGAGTCTCAGAGTCAGAATCAGGCAGTCACTTGTGAAATGTGGCTTGGTTTTAAGCAGGAAGAAAGTTCAAGATGCTTCAGGAAAGTTGCTATCTACTCCATGTGCATTAAGGTTATTGGAACTTCAAGTGGGAGACAAAAAGCTTCATGTAACAATAAATGCAAAGACGAAAGCCCAGCTGGATGAATGCAAGGCCAAAGAGAAATGAGTCAATGGAAATACAAAACAGAGGTTTGCTCAGATGATGCTGTGCGTGAGGAAACCAAGAGGAGTGAGCAGATCGTAAGGGAGCAATAGGATTAATAAGAGAATACTCCACTGAACTAAATACACTTTCCCAAGATCAAGATGCATAACCTAGAACAAAGAAAATGGAAAAGAAAGAGGACGACATAGATGTTATGAAAATGTGAGGGGATAAATGTCTTAATTTCGAGAAATTAGCAAATTCAAAGGTTCAAGGATCTTCAAAGCATGTATCCATATACAGCTCTGAATCTCATCTTCTCCAGACAGCCACAAAACAAAGAAAGAACATGAAAATCATTCAAAGAGAACGATCAGAAGAAAGGCAGTCGGTGCTGAACTCTTGCTTGGTGTCCACATTTGCCTTAATGTCTCAGTATTCCTCAACACTTTAATCAGTGATTAATGGACACTTTAACCAGCTAAATGAAGTTGAACATCGGCTCGCTCCCTATCTCAAAGTTTCTTCACATCCAGGTGCTCACTTGCTTTCCGGAATCTTCTTGGAGACAGGAAAGTGCTGGATGACAGCTGGGAAGGTGAGAAGACAGCTGAAACGTCTCAACCCAAGCAAGGCTGCAGGACCGGATGGTGTCAGTACCAGGGTGCTCAAAGCCTGTGCCCCCCAGCTATGTGGAGTACTTCGCCATGTCTTCAACATGAGCCTGATGCTCCAGAGGGTTCCTGTGCTGTGGAAGACGTCCTGCCTCGTCCCTGTGCTGAAGACGCCGCACTCCAGCAGCCTCAATGACTACAGACCGGTGGCATTGACCTCCCACATCATGAAGACCCTGGAGAGACTTGTTCTGGAGCTGCTCCGGCCTATGGTCAGGCCACACTTAGATCCCCTCCAGTTCGCCTACCAGCCCCAACTAGGAGTTGAGGATGCCATCGTCTACCTGCTGAACCGTGTCTACACCCACCTGGACAAGCCAGCAAGCACTGTGAGGGTCATGTTTTTTGACTTCTCCAGTGTGTTCAACACCATCTGCCCTGCTCTACTGGGGGAGAAGCTGACAGCGATGCTGGTGGATGCTTTCCTGATTCTTGATTACCTGATTAGTAAACCACAGTACATGTGCTTGCAACACTGTGGGTCCGACAGAGTGATCAGCAGCACTGGGGCTCCACGGAGGACTGTCTTGTCTCCCTCTCTCTTCACCATTTACACCTCGGAATTCAACTACTACACAGAATCTTGTCATCTTCAGAAGTTTTCTGATGACTCCGGATGCATCAGCAAGGGAGATGAGGCTGAGTACAGGGCTATGGTAGGAAACTTTGTCACATGATGTGAGCAGAATTATCTGCAGCTTAATGTGAAAAAGACTAAGGAGCTGGTGGTAGATCTGAGGAGAGCTAAGGCACCAGTGACCCCTGTTTCCATCCACGGGGTCAGTGTGTACATGGTGGAGGATTACAAATACCTGGGGATACGTATTGACAATAAACTGGACTGGTCTAAGAACACTGAGGCTGCCTACAAGAAGGGACAGAGCCGTCTCTATTTCCTGAGGAGACTGAGGTCCTTTTAACATCTGTCGGACGATGCTGAGGATGTTCTACGAGTCTGTGGTGGCCAGTGCGATCATGTTTGCTGTTCTGTGCTGGGGCAACAGGCTGAGGGTAGCAGACACCAACAGAATCAACAAACTCATTCGTAAGGCCAGTGATGTTGTGGGGATGGAACTGGACTCTCTGATGGCGGTGTCTGAAAAGAGGATGCTGTCCAAGTTGCATGCCATCTTGGACAATGCCTCGCATCCACTACATAATGTACTGGTTGGGCACAGGAGTACATTCAGCCAGAGACTCATTTCACCGAGATGCAACACTGAGCGTCGTAGGAAGTCATTCCTGCCTGTGGCCATCAAACGTTACAACTCCTCCCTGGGAGGGTCAGAAACCCTGAGCCAATAGGCTGGTCCTGGACTTATTTCCTGGTATAATTTACATATTACTATTTAACTATTTATGGTTTTATTACTATTTAATTATCTATGGTGCAACTGTAATGAAAACCAATTTCCCCCGGGATCAATGAAGTATGACTATGACTATGATCACTCAAACAATCTCAAACCTGTAAATCGCAGACTCTGACAGTCCAAGAAACACATTTAAGGTAAAGAAAAAACACGCATAAAAGAAGGAGAAAAGACATTTTTGTGATCTATCTGGAAGATGACGAACAAGTGAGCATTGTGCACTGGCGCCATCTTGTTCTGATTCAGAGATTCTCACAAGAAACTAGTAGAAGAAAAAGGATGGCAAGAAGACGAGAAGAACTTAAAAAGGAGAGAAGTAATAGACAGAACAAGTGTGAGTGATAGAGAATGGTGTGAAAGAGAGAAGGAATACAAGAAGGAAAAATAAAGGGATCGAGAGCGGGATAAAGAGAAAGAAGCCAGGACAGGCAGAGAAGCAAGGATCAAAGAAAAAAAAACAGACAAAACTGAGAAAAGGAGAAGGAAGGTGTCCAGAGCTGTCAGAACCATTTCCTGCCGTCTCAGAGTCAACTCCTACAACCAGAACCTGGGATTGTTTCACAGCCACAAGTCTACCTGCCAAGCAGAGTGATCCCCCTTGTCAAGGAAGATATTAATCACACAAGAATATGAAAGCCTTCACAGCGATTAAATCTTTAGGCCTGAATGGGACAATTCAAAATTTACTGTGTCGTGGATGCCTGTATATTAGTTGTATTATACAGGATGCTGTGTATGCAAGCTGAGGTACTTTCTGTATTGAGTTGGAGTTAATAGCTATGCAGGAAGGAGTGTACAGTATTAAATATTTCAGTAATATTCGAGTTATCTTGTAAATATATTGTTGATTAAGCATCCTTTGTTTGTTTAAATAATTATGGTCTATATGCAAAAGTAAGTGAATTGCATATGGCATGGTGCTACCACCTGAAAAGTGCGCGCCTCGCTTAACGCAAATACAAAGTTAGACTCACTCTCTTGTGAACCCTTGTTCTTTTTCAATACAATTTTCTGTTTTGGAGCTACAAAACATATGAGTGATGATAAACCTGATTCTGATATGTGTCTCTATATTGGACAGTCGGTGGAAAGGGGGCAAGGAGAGGGGAATCATGGTTGAGAAAAGGGGAGAGGGGAGGGAGTGAGAAACATTCTGTATGATCAATAAACCAATTGCTTGGAATCAAATGACCTTACCTGGTGTCTCAGGGTTGGGTGTGTCTGCACCTGTGTCACACCCTGCCTGGCACTCCTTCTCTACCACCTGTCCCACACTCTACGCATGGCGCTCTACCCTTCGTTATACCCACCATCCTATGCTCCTGCCAGATTGACAAACTGGCTCTCTGCTCCCTGATGACAATTACAATGCTGTCCATATATACACACGGTGTATATTATACATATACCCCTGAGATGTTTGCATAGCACTGTTGATCAGCTAGTTGAGTGATGTCACAGAAGCAACCATGCACTCAACAGCAGTATGCCCAAGGAGTTGATTGTGGACTTCAGAAAGGGAAGTTGAGGGAACACACTCCAGTCCTCATCAAGGATTCAGAAATGGGATGGATGAGCATTTTCACATTCCAAGGTGTCAGCATCTCTAAGGATCTATCCTGGGCCCAATATATTGATGCAATTACAAAGAAGGTAGCTATATTTCATTAGAGTTTGAGGAGACCATGAGACAGTCTCATATGTATCAGTGAAATTTTAGACAATGGGGTTATGTTAATTGGTCTGCATCAAACCAGGCAACTAAGGGCAAATTTATTTGCATTATTGCAACCAAGTTTAAGGAAGCTTATACACCATACTGATTTTGTCACTAAACACATCACACATGGTCACAGGCATTACCGATCCATCAATAGTTGGGACACTTGGGTATTCAGAGAGTTAGCCCTCACAACACTAACCTTAGGTGTCTGTGTTCTCTGCCTTCAGAAGCTTTTAGATCATCTGTGTGAATGAGTTTGTCCCAGCTGAGATGTTTGAACTTTCAGATGTGTCTTATCAATTACAACATGTTTCCATTGCAAATATGTACTTCAAAGGAAACACTTGTCATACACAAAGTATTGAAGTGTGTGATGTCATTTTAGGTTTTGAAATTGTATTGATTTCCTAGTATTACCATTGTCATCAATAGTATAAAATTTTGATATACTTTTGATTTGGGAGAGGATCTCCAACAGAATGCCTGCTTGTCGAGTGGAATAAAGATTTTCAAATCCACTAACTTCTCCAGTGACTTATTCAGTCAAAATAGACCTCAAAAAAACCCTGTATTCTGAAATATATTTCTCTTTGTAGTTGAGGATTTTCCCTCATCTGACATCAGCTGCTATCCAGTATCAATAAAATGCATCTGTGATAGCCAGTCAAATGTATCACCATCAAGTTAGTTGAGTAACCAATCACATTAAAGAATGCTCACAGGCATAAACCCAGGAAGTAAAAACACAAGTTTCTAGACTGACCTTGTAAGCAAAATATGAATTAAAAGTTGAAACCTACAAAGATGGAAACTGAAGTGTAAGCAAATGAAAAAATATTGGAGTTTAAATCTTTTAAAATCATAGAATTCTTTTTATTAATGAAGGAACAACAATCCTCTTGAAGTTAAATATTTTGGGACCGGATAAATTGTTTATTAGCAGATCTGCATTGTTTTAGAAACTCAGATCCTAACATTAAAGAAACGACTTGCAGGTTTCCTTCTTAAGCAGCAGACTAGCATATTCGTATGAATTCACCTGATCCCTGTTATGTTAGAGTGACCTGTACAATCAAGCTCTTTAAGAAGAGCAGTTAATCACAGGGAATAGCTTTTGGACGTTTGAAGCTGTATGCATGTGAGTTTCTTCTATTCCAACATTGAGTCCTGATGGCCTTAGTCTCCACAAATTCCAAGACTTTATAATTACCTCCTTAGAACATTTACTGCATTAAAGGCAGATTTATTCCAAGATAAATAAACCTTTGCATTCAAGATCCACAAGGAAAATCCAGAAGGGTGAACTTCCATTCAATGAATGGCCCATTCTCCTAACTTATTTTCTTAGTTTTACAATTTTCATGCATTTTGTTGTCTCAGTTGAGTATGTAACCATGACAATGTGTATCCTTCCAGACGGTTTAGACAATGAACATACGTTCCATTACTTTGAATACTACACATTATTTTCCTAGTCCCAAACTGAAGATACGAGAACAGTTCCCGTGTAACCAGACAGCAAACTATAAATAATTCTCCACTGATGATATACATTTAGTGGTTTAACACTGAGTCTTTCTGCCACTTTTAGCAGCTGCAACAAACCACCTGTCAAAAGGATAAAATTAACCAACAGGAGAGAAAACGACTTCCTTCCCAATCCCCAAAAGGGCAATAGCAAATTACAGCAGAGGTTCAGAGGGCGAGCAGCTGTCGTGAAAACCAGAAACTCCCGCAAACTTTTATTCATATAAAGCTCAACGTTGCAACTTTAATGAGTCAACACCAGATGGGATAAGTAACAGTTCAGAAAGTAGCACAGCCAGGTTTAACGGTAGTGTTGCAAACATTAGTGTGAAGGAAAAAAATGTGTCAGGATTACAATCTGGAAGGGCATGCCCTGCCCCGAGCTTCCGGGGCTTTTTTATACCAGCTGATTGAAACGTCCAGGATCAGCCTGTGCTGCCGGAAGGAGGACCATAACAGAAACGGCCTCGGAGATTGCTTACCTGCGGGACTTGGCGGCTACCATTTCAGCACCTTGGGCATCCTTAGTAAAACTCCCCAGCTCAGTCTCTGCCATTGTTCTTTCCTGCACTGGGGAAGTCAAGCGCGCTGGGTTGTGTAGTTCAGCGAACGGGAGGAGCCTGTAACACAGCCCAGCACCAGAAGTGAAGAAGACTACAATACCCTAAAGCCTCGGCGCTTGCTAGACGCTTAGTTGAAATAGTAACGCTAAAGTGAACATCCCAGCAACTGTGAGAAGCTCCACCTCTCCTATCAGCTTTTCAAATATTAAACAATCCACTGCATCTATCAAACCCCCAACGACACCCGGAGATCCCGATCAGAGTACGGAGAAGAAAAAAAATGCGGTGGCCCATTATTAGAAAACGAACTATTACATTTCATGTCCGGCAGTCAGTGCCTGAAACTATTTGTAGTAAAATTACAAGCCGACTGCAGTACAATTTCAGCCTCATATTTAAATGGTGCAGCAGTTTCAAATTACTAGCACAACTATCGTTAATTTTGCCAGAACATAAATGTGCTACTAATTCCTGAGCTGTTTGCGTCTGTATGTATTTTTTTCTGATCTGTGTACAGATACGGGTGGCACATGCTGGTACACTCTGTGCATGGGGAAATTGCCAAGCTTCAAACTCGAGGAGGAGATTTGAGGTACTGGGACCACGACCAACTGGAGAAACAATGGGTGAAACAGAAATTGCTGTCGACTGTAACAGTTACGAAGGCTCCAGTTTACTGTCAAAACAATAGCAAGTCAAATGAAACTCGCGATTGTTGGATGAAAGACAAATGAGATGGAGTAAATTCAAGCAGGTGATGGCTGCCTGGTTAAATATGGTTCTCAGAGGCAGAATAATTCAACTGGTTATGTTTAGTGTTATCTTATGCATACCGTCACATAACAAACGATACAAGCAAAAAAAACCCATAAAACACGACCAGAGCACAGGACTATTCCCTACCTTTGTATGTGCAGTATTTTTGCCTGTCTCACTTTTAACAACTAATCAATGGCTTGAAGTTTCTATATTCGCATGTCGATAAATATATACCGTGTATACATTTACAAAGAGTGAAAAGTGGGAGCAGGTGCAAATTGTATGGCCTCTTGAACTGTTCCAACGCTCAATGCAGATTTGTTTAGCATTAAGAAAACCACCCAGTCGGCAAAATGATGCTCTGTACGTTATTTACAAGAGCAAACATCTGGATTATTTCTTTACCCTATCCCCATGAGGAAGAGGCAACAAATGGGAAGAGATGTGTTTTTCTCCCAAGGTGACTGGACTCCACAAAATGAAGGTCATAAATCGTTCTGCATGTAACTCAGGCAACCAACAGAATGTCACTGGCAAATGGTAAGGTTTGTGTCCATGCAGGCTATTTGCATAATCTAACTGAGAGGCATAATGGTCCTTCTGAGAGTTATTTGTTAAAATAAAGATAAATCAAAATTGTAAATAAAACAGAGATTTATGAACTTGGGACTTGCTCCAGTGTCTCCAGAGATTACTGGTTATGGAAGGCTTCAAGCATGCAGAGACACTCTACTGCAGGCCAGAGTCCTCACCTCATCTGTGAGGAGAGTTCCATATAGAAACTAGCACAAACTCTGGAGTCACCAGCTTCAGTTTAGCAGCTGTTGAAAGTGCCCAAGGACTATAGGATACATATTCCTTTTGATTCTAAATAGATCACGTAAGAAATAAATATCGAATAGGAACTTCCTTTCAACTGCTTCATGGATTTCAGAACAAAGTTACTATCAATACATAAAAGCATAAGGTGTGCACATTTTCAGCTCTTATATTTACTGGGGAGCAACAAAGGAAACCATAAAAGTAAATAACTTGTACACAATTTTAAGTTACATTCCAACATTCTAATTATCAGTGCCAATTGAGTGGTCCAAAATTAACAATGTTTGAAGTTTTATTGGATTGCTTATTAGTTATACTTTAACTTGAGTATGGTTATAAGTAAGATGTAACTAGACTTTAGAAGACCACAGACAGAATGGTTAGAGGCATGTTATGGGTACACTGGGTTTGGAAAATTAACTCAGAGAAGCATAAAATGAAACATTTTAGTTGGAAGGATGAGAAGGGATCATTTGATTTTAAATGAAAGAGCTTTAAAGGGAGTGTTGGAACAAAGAGACCTTGGGTTATTTTACAAAAATTGTTGAGATTGGGTTGCACATGGAAACCTTAATAGAGTACAAGAGTGAAAAGGCTATACTAAACCTTTACAAAGTCCTGCCAAAGGATCAGCTGGAATCATTCTTTTTCAGAGACTGGGAAGGTGATCAAAGAGAGTGTAAAAGAAAGTTGGCATAAATTTAGATTTCTTCTTCTGGTAATTTTTTCCCTTCCCCTCCCTTCTTCTATTTCCCACTCTGACCTTTTACCTCTTCTCCCCTACATATCACTTCCCCCTTGGGCACCTCGTCCTTCGATTTTCCCTTTGGTGCACTCACTTCTATCAAATTCCTTCTTCTGCAGCCCTTTACCTTTCCCACACACTTGGCTTCACCCATCACCTTCCAGCTGGCCTCCTTCAATTATGAGACTATTCCAGTCAAAATCTGTCACACCAGGAAAATAATATGCAATTCCTTCCAGAAATTTATTCTGCCATGGAGGAATACAGTGTTCTTTAAATAATAGCACTGTGATTTTGTCCTATTGCTTCCTTCAAAGATTCCTGCTGCTGTCTGTAAGGAGTTTGTACGTACTCCCCTCGACAGCTTGGATTTCCTCCAGGTGCTCTGGTTTCCTCCCACATTACAAAGGTGTACAGGTTTGTACGTTAATTGGTCACAGGGAATAATTGGACGGCAAGGTCGCGTTGGATCGGAAGGGTTGTATCTCTAAATTAAGACAAATGCCATTCATAACATACACCAATGAGAAGAGAAGCTTGTTAACATTGACAAAAATCTAGGAAAGGCTAATTTTACTACATTACTTCCCTTCCCAGAATATTTAATGCATATCATTTCAGAGACAGCCCTCAGGATCAAAGTTGGGACTGTGGAAATCATTGGGTTAAAAACAAACATCTAGAACAGAAGAATGGGCTGTATTTTCAGTTTAAATTAATAATTTCATTTTATCATATAGAAGGATGTTTAATATTCTGTGAATTTCTCTGAGAATGTTGAGAAACATGGGATCCATACCGAAGGAATTGAATCTCTAGGATTGATTAATTATGGGGTGAACTTATCCCACAGGAGATTAGAGAAAATACTGTTGTAATTTTCTTTCAGTTTTACGAGGCAGCAGCCATCAATTAGGAAGTAAGATTGCTTTAGTAAGACTCAAGGTCTCAAGAGGCCTAGTTTACAGGGAAGCACTACAGTCATTATAAGATAAGAAACAACGGGTCCACTTTAATTCATGTCTAATAGTATCCAAGGCCTCAAACACAGGCAGAAAAGCTGGTTGTTACTATAGTAATATGAAATAA
Source organism: Mobula hypostoma (assembly GCF_963921235.1). NCBI lineage: Eukaryota > Metazoa > Chordata > Chondrichthyes > Myliobatiformes > Myliobatidae > Mobula > Mobula hypostoma. The sequence goes on from NC_086098.1 coordinate 198,598,931, forward strand.
CTCAAGACCTCGGTCAACACCATAACGTAACTATGTGATGGGACATGCAAATGTGGGGAGTGAGGCCTTTGAATGAACTTACAAGAACAATCAAGTCTATGCATCTCTGTTGCTGATCACCTACCAATATCTAGAATGGTAATAATTATCAAAATGGAAAATGGATGTGATACTATAGCAACCAATAGTCCATCTACCTTACTTGACCCCCCAAGATGTAAGATTTTGCACTTGCTGCGATTGAATTCATCTGTCAATGCTCTGCCCAAATTTCCATCTCATCTATATCCTGCTGTAGTCTTAGATAATCTTCCTTGTTATCTAACATTTAGTCTTGCCCACAAACTTTACAATTATATCTCCACCATTCACAGCAAGCTCATTAATATAGATCATAAAAAAAGGCTCCTTGCACTGATCTTTGTGGTGTGTCACTGAGTATGAAATTAGAAATAAAACCTTCCACCACTACCGTCTGTTTCCTATCACAGCCAATATTGTATCCAATTTGCCAACTCACTTTGAATCCACATCCCTTCACTTTCTGGATTAGTTTACCATGTGAGACTTTGTTGAACGTAATACTGAAGTCCATGTAGACAACATCTTTCCTGCTTTAGTCTATCTTCTTAATTATCTCCTTAAAACTACTCAGATAGAATTTACCCCACCCCCATACATACCCAAATTGACTATCCCTGGTTGGTCCCCCCTTTCCCAGCGACTAATCAGAAAGAGTCTGATTTGTCAGAAATGGGCTTTGTAATGTGGTGTGGGATGAGGGGTGGGGGAGTAATCACGTCCCTTACAATTTTCTCCAATCTTCCTACCACCAATGAAAAGCACACCAGCTAGTAGTTACCTGGTTTATCCCTGCTCCCCTTCTTAGATAAAGTAACATTAGCTATCCTCCAGTTTTCCAGCACCCCACCTGTAGCTAATTATATGTGCAAAAATCTGTCAGGGTCCCCAGCAGCTCTTCTCTTGCTTCCCATAGTACCGTAATGTAGATCTTCTCAGGCCCTGGAAAATTATCAACACATATGTGCCCCTTGACATCAGACACTTTCTTCTTCTTAATACCGACTTCTCAAAATTATCCATGAACACTATCATCCATACCCTTCTCCTTGGTAAATACAGATGAAAAATATCCATTTAGGGCCTTGTCCACATTGCCTGACCCTACACATGGCCTAACCCTATGGACCCAAAAGAGTCCCACTCTTTCCCTTGCTCCCTTCTTGTTCCCAATATAATTATTGAATGTCCAGCGTATTTACATAATCTTAATTCCAACGATATTTCCTGACCTATCCTTCTATTTTTTTTCTTATTACTCTGCTGCGAACTCTGTATTCTTCCTTTATTTCCAGTTGCCTAAACCTGCCATATTCTTTTTTTCTTGTGTGATCAAACCTTCAATATCCTTTCATCATTCAAGTTTTCCTAATCTTGTCATCTGTTCCTTTTTAGCCTTGTCAGAACATATTGGCCCTGAACTAACTCTCTTTGAAAGGACTCTCACTTGTCAGTTATTGTTTTACCCACAAGTTGTTGTTTTACCCACTGCACCCAATCTACTTTCATCAGTGGGTCCTCTTGCTCTAATGAAATCCCTCTTCAAGTCATTAACTTAAGGTCCAACCTCATTATTTTCCATACCGGTCTGAAACTTTCATTATCTGTAAAGTGTTCTGATATTGGCACTTCCACCACCTTTGCAGTTTCATTTCCCAAGATATGGCCAGGTATTGCCCTGTTTCTAGTAAGACATTACATACTAGCTCAAAAACTTTTTCTTGATGTACTGAACAAATTCCACCTCATCCAATTCCTTTAAACTAAGGTAATCCCAGTCAAGATGGAAAAATTAAAATCCCCTACTATTACAACTATATTTTCTCATACTTTGCTGCAATTTGTTTATCTGTTCCTATAATTCCCACTGACTGTTCTCCAGCAAAGTTTGTAACTAATCTCCCTGTCTCTGTCTGGCTCCCACCCTTTTTCTCTCATCTTCCAGCTGTCAATTTCTAGAGCAATTTTACCCTTTTCTTTCAAAAATACATTTTCTTCCTTTCTCTTTTGCTCTATTTCATTTGCAGATTTAACCATTCTTTCTCTTTCTCAATTTATACTGATGTAGACCGAGTTATTCCAAAAAAGTATACTAAACGTCTAGGATTCTGACACATACAAGGAGAACTCTATCAAGAACAGTGAAAGATCTCTACGGGATGTGGAGACTGGTCATGAGTTGCAAGGTATCACAGGCACACAGATGGTGAGGCAGTGGAGGAGCTTTCTGACCAAAGTCAGTAACAAAAATAGACTCACTAGCTTCATAGTCCATGAATGGAGGAAGGCGGTGTACAGAGCAAAGCTACAGGAGAAGATTCTGTATGCAACTGTGAATGACAAATGTTACAGAATCACATCTCAAGACAGTGAGGAGGTGTCAGCTCTTCAGTGTCAACAAGAAGAAGCAAATGGCCGCCTACTTCTCCATGCTGCCCATGCCACAAGAGAGGGATACCAATCTGTAGTGATCTGCTCAGAAGACACAGATGTCTTTATCAAGTCTTTAGCATTTTGTGACAAGATTGAGGCCCCATTGTTCAAGAAGTGTGGCACTAGAACCCGTACAAGGCTTGTAGACATCAGGAAGGCTGCTGCCACTGTTGGCATAGAGGTTTGTAGGGCTCTCATCGGGTTGCACGCATATACAGGATGTGACACTGTAAGCACTTTTGCAGGCAAAGGAAAGACAAGTGCCCTAGACCTTCTGACCAGTAACAGGGAAACTCAGGACACATTCTTAGAGTGGGGTCAGGAATGAGATCTCCCCCCAGAACTGATGGACAAACTGAAGGCATTTACCTGTCTCCTGTCTGCCCCAAAAGAATCAACCACTAAGGTCAATGAGCTCAGGTATCACCTTTTCTGTGCCAAAAAAGGTGAAACCAAAAGTTATCAACTCCCACCAAGCAAGGACTGCTTAACATAACATGCACAGAGAGCCAACTACCAAGCTGGTATATGGAGAAGATGTTTGGAGAAGGACCCACAAGTGCCAAGCCCTGTTGGCAGAGGATGGAAGATGGAGAGAGAAGAGGAAGCTAAACAGTTGGTGCTGCACAGGATGGAAGGCCAACCTGCACCCGATGCCGTCCTGGATCTACTGGCCTGTAACTGTCCAAAAAAATGCTCCCAAGATGAATGTGTGTTGCAAATGGCCTCAGATGTACTGACATGTGTAGACTGGCAGACTGTGAGAACCAGGCACCCACCTCAGAGGGTGTGGAAAGTTCAGATGAAGATGTGGAAGACGTGGAAGACTTGGAAAATTATTATGATTATTAATAGGTTGTGAAAGTATGGAAAACAAAGTATGGAAAGCAGTCTTTGATTAAATATATTCATTTTACAACTAAATGGGCCTAGGTTATGGCCGTGCAGAGCCCCACATTTGAATTATTGTACTGTAATTCTGTATGCTATGACAAAAGCTTAAGATTGTTTTGACTTGATACGACAATATGGAAAATATCATGACATTGATAAAACTCCAGAAATCTCTCCAAATGAGGTTTTTTACCTTTTGGGGGTTGGGATAGCATTTTCTGCTGTACTGATGTTAATATGGAATATATACAAAAAGTGATTACTTATTTGAAGTAATAAAGCTACCACTGGTGCAATGCTATCACATATTTTCTAACTCTAGAGATGTATACCTTGCCAAAAATCACTATGAGCATTATTCCCCTCAGATGGTACCGACCAACCCTACTGGCTCACGGTCTAATAGAAATATCATTAGCTCTAGCAACATAGTCTTTGGCTGTTGCAAATCCTTCTTTGTTCCCTCAATCCCCAATTAGTGCTCTGACCCTTCTTCACATGTTTCAAGTTTGGTATTTCATTAGTCTGTTCCTGGTAGCTTTCATGACTTGTCCTGCCTCAAGCTAACTGTCAGCTTCAACCACAGCATCACAGTCTAAATTAGCACTCAGTCTTTCACTTCCTGAAAGTTTTAAACATAATTCTGCTTCTGCACAGTCTTTGTAGTTACCATTATATTTTGACTTAACCACCAATCATGCTTTGCTTCTCAATCTAAAAATATGTAGATTGTGCCTAGTATCGCTTTATGGACAAACAATCATTCTGTGTATATGAGCTATTTTATCTGTTTATATTTATTGAGTTTTTTATTATTATGCCCTTTATCTTACTTACTGTGTTTTTGTGCTGCATTGAATCTGGAGAAACAATTATTTCATTCTCCTTTACACTTATGTAATTGAGATGACATTAAACAATCTTGAATCTTGAATTTTTAAAACAGAATTAATATATGTTTTACACATATTTTGAAGCACTAAGAAACAGCAATAACACTTTGAAACAGACTAAAACATTTAAAATATTTTACCATTTGTTTCAGCCATCTCTTACTGGCAGGTAAGCAAGCAATTAAAAAGGCAATGAAATTCTGGGCTTTACTGAAAGGGATACAAAAATAAAAATGTTTTAATGCAATGTTGAAGGGCATTGCATTTTGGTCTCCATTTGTAAGGGAAGATGTATTTGCCTTGGAGGAGGCAAAGAGAGGGTTAGTTGATTCCTATGGCGAAGGGGTTGAAATATAAAGAAAGGTTGAGCAAGTAGGGCTTATACCCATTGGAATTCAGAAAAATAAGAGATAATCTTATTGAAACCTGTAAGATTCTGGCAGATTATCACAGGTGGCAGAGTAGCAAAGTATTAGCACAACACTTTAAAGCCCTGCTAGCGATCACTGATGGGGGTTCAATTTCTGCTGTTGACTGTAAGAAGTGCATACATTCTCCCTGTTACTGAGTGGCTTTCTTCCAGGTGCTCTGGTTTCCTCCCACATTCCAAAGATGTACAGTTAGGATTACTAAGTTGTGGGGCATGCTATGTTGGCGCCAGAAATGTGGTGACACTCGCGCCTGTTCATCCCCTGCCCCCACAATTCTTGAACCTTATAGGTTGTTGGTGTAAGGAAAGCATTCCACTATATATTTTGATGTTTTGATCAACACATATGACAAATAAAGCTAATCTTTATAAAGATTGAGAGGCTGATGTTGGGAAGACACTTCCTTTTGTGAGGGAACAAGAATTTAAGGCCATAGTTTCAGAAAAAGTGGTTGAGTATTTAAGCTGGAGATGAAGAGAAATTTCTCCTCTCTGAAGGTAATGAATTTTTAAAATTCTCTACCCAAGTGAGCTGTGGAGACACTTATTGAATATGTCCTTCCTTTTTGTTTACAAATATTTAAACTGCAAGTGAGTTAAAAGATTTAGAGAGAGAGGAAAACTGGTGTTGAGCCAATCATGAATTATTGAATGATAGAGCAGGTTCAATAGATCAATTCATCTATCCCTGCTCCTGTTTCATATATTCTATGTAAAATGGAAGATCTAGTAAGGAGAATAGCTTCCAAAAGTCAGAGTCTTAGATTTTTGAGAGTTCAAATAATTAGTAGAATTAACTGACAACAATGATGATTAAAAGTGAATTATGTTTATACTTAAAATGGAAGTATTTTCCAAGTGATGGAGCAAGTGCCAAGAAGTTGATCCAATTGGATAGCTTATCTGAAAAGCAGGGACTGGAGCAATGCCCAGATGACCTAGTCTGCTGTGTTATGATTCTACGAAAGTCAAATTTAACATATTCCTTTCACTAACAGAGTTGTGCTTACTGAAAGCAGTATGATGTCATTGATCCCTACAGGATATGATATCTAGTTATGTCCAATTCCCTTCTTGTATTATTGGCTCAATGGCAGCAAAGGAGAATCTTCTTTAAACAGAAAGTGACTATAGAGTGCTGCTCTCTAAAGAGTTTTCAGTGCTTTCATGCATGCTTGCAAACCAGATTGATATTGTCACTTTGCATCGAAAATCTGGCTATATATACCTTCTAATTCTAGAACACCCTTGCCCTGCAGAAAGGACCATCTATCATATTTACGCCCTCCTTAGCATGATAAGATCACTCCTCACCCTTCAATGTTTATGTATAAACAAAGCGTATCCAATATCTCCAGTGACTCCAGCTTTCCATTCCAGGCAGCATCCTGGTGGACCTGTTCTTCCAGGTTACCACATCCTTCTTGTAGTGTGCTGACCCTTCTGGTTGCAACATTCAAGATTCTGAACGGGATTGGCAAGGTATGGCTCAAAGATGCTTCCCCTTGTGCTTGATCCATGAACTAGGAGACAGTTTCAGAGTGTGACAGTGCCGATTAAAGATGCGTGGAGATTTTTTTCCCTTAGAGAATCGTCAGTTGGAATTCTGTACCTCAGAGAGCTGGGTGGGTGAAGTCATTGAATCTCAAGGTTGAGATAGACAGATTTTTGGACTACGGGGGAGGGCATGTGGAGAAGGGAGTCCTTGACAAAGGGGCTCAGGCAGAAATGTGGAGTTGAATCCAAGCTTAGGTCACTCATTATATTACCGAATATTGGTTTTGGCTTGAAGAGTTTTATGGAGAGCATCTGCTTTTCTTTATGTTCTTACTGGCATCTCCTAATAAACAGCAGCTGTTTTGCCATCTATATTTCATTTACACTGGTCCACTGTGGCCTGTAGCTTCTGAAAACCACGGAATGATCGTGAAGTACAATTTATTCACATCATACCAACACAATAAAGGTGACCTGTAAATGTTGTGTTGCCTAATCTTTGACTGATTGAAACAATCAGGTAGCAATGATGTGCTGCTGATGGCTGGATGCTCACCACAAAGGGAGAATTCTGGGAAAAGCTATTATTAGTTAAATTATATCTTTAAACTATTTTTTGTGTGTGAGAGATGATTAATAAAGGCATAGCTTGGGAGTGAGTGACTCTTTGATTTTCAAACTCTGTATTGGTGAAGGAGGTGGAGAACAGGAGAGTTCTCCTTCTACAGAAGCCCAGAATATTGATTCAATATTCAGCCCTGAGGCCTGTGATATGTTCAGATCAAAGATGACGTGCTGTTCCTTAAACTTATGTTGAGTTCCATTGGAACATGGAAGGTGGAATGTCACAGAGAAATGTCAGAGTGGGATAAAGTGAAGACAAACTAGAAGGTCAGGGTCATCTCTGTGGGTTGAACAGAGATGTTCTGCAAAGCAGTTACCCAAGCTGTCTGGTTTCCCCAATATAGGGGATACCACATCATGACTACTAAATAAATAAAATAGGTTTAAAGAAGTGCATTGCTTTATCTGGAGTGACTGTTAGAATCCATGGACGGTGGGACAGAAAAGGTAAAGATGCAGTTGTTGTATCTCTTGTAGCTACATGGAAACTACCACAAAAAATGAAATGGTTAATGGAGATGGAAGAGTGAATCAGGGAGGTACAAAGGGCATTGTCCCTTCCAAATGCTGAAGGGGAAGGGGAAATGAAAACTGCAAAGGATGATCCACTGAATATAGGCATTGGCAGATGGACAGTGAGGGCCTGCGGAACTTTATTCTTGCTCCAGCCAATAAAAAAGAAGGTAGGAATAAAGTTGTAGGAAATAAATGTTTTGCATTTGGAAATGAGTTGCCTTGTAGAGATTATAAAATCGTGAGGGCATAGAGGGGTTGAATGTGCACAGTCATCTTTCCCAGGGAAAGGGAATCAACATCTAGAGGGCATAGGTTTAAGGTGAGAGGGGAAAGATTTCGGAAGAGCCCGAAGGTTAACTTCTTCATGCAGAGGGTGGTGATTATGTGGAACGAGTTGCACTGGTCTTTGACTCTTTGATAGTTAAGGCCTGTGTCAACAATGATTAAGGAAGGCTACCCTGAGGAAAGTTTTATCAGAGCAGAAATGATGGAAACAGAACACACAGAAGAATGGAGTCCTTTCAGGAAGGAGCATTGAAGCATAGTTGAGATAGCTGTGGGATTCTGTAGCTACTTGAGGATATTGGTTACTATGCTGTGGAGTGAGATGGAGAAAGAGAAATCCAGAAAGGATGGGGATATATATCACCATGTATGTACGACTCCAAGAAAGTAAATCTCAGTGTGGTATATGATGACATATAGTTGTTAGTTAAGCCCATCACTCCTACTGGGGCATAGGCTGCTGGCAGCTGCTAGCCAGAGTCCTCAGTCCTAGGCCATCCTTTCAAGTTGTCCCAGGCATAGTTTATCTTCCTGGTGTCAGCTTCAAAATCACGTGGTCAGATGTTCTTTGGGAAGCCTCTCTTCTGCTTTCCCTGGGGATTCTACGTTAGCGCTTGTCTGGTGTTTGATACACAGCTTATCCATCTTCTTTTCTTTCATTCTTCTTCTGCTGCGCACTCGTGTGTTCTCTACATAGATTCGTGTTGCTGATGACTTCTGGCCAGCACATCTGGAGGATTTTTCTCAGGCAGCCATTAATAAAAGTCTGCACTTTCCTAATGATAATCTTTGTTGTCCTCCATGTCTTTGCCCCATGCAGTAGAATTGAGTTCATGTTGGAGTTGAACAGCCTTATCTTCGTGCACTGTGACGGCTCCATGGAGAACCAAATGTGGATGAAAGCTGCCTTAGCTTTGCCAGTCCTCATTTCGACATCCACGTCGATGCCGTCCTGTCTGTCAATGACACTACCTGGGAAGCTGATGGCTTCTACCTCTTTAAGCAGACTTTCCCCGAGAGCGATTAGGTTGACACAGGTTGAGTTGATCTTGAGGACTTTGGTTACTGCTTTGTGGATATTAAGGCCCACTTACACTGAAGTGGTTGCTAGGTCTGTTGTTTTTTCCCTCCCTGCATCTGCTTGTGGGTATGGGATGGGGGAGTTATAACATCAGCAAAGTCCAAGTCATCCAGTAGTTTCCACAGGGTTCACTGAATCCCATTCTTTTTCTGTGCTGTAGATGTCTTCTTGATCCAGTCTATAAACAGGAGGAACAGGAAAAGGGACATCAGGCACCCTTGTCTGACTCCTGCCTTCACCTAAATGTTGCTGCTGAGCTGGCCACCATGGTCAACTGTGCAGGACATTCCCTTCTACAAATTCTTGATCAGATTGACCATCTTTCCTTCTGTAGTGCTGCAGGATTCTCCATAGGATCTATCTGTCTGTGCTGTCAAAGGTATTTTCACAATTCATGAAGTTGATGTGCAGAGATGAATTTACGGTAAGCAACTGCTCGACTATGATGCATAGTGTTGCCATTTAATCAGTATATGATCTGTCCTTGCGGAAGCCTGCTTGCTTACCTCATAGTTTAGCATCTACAGCATCTTTCATCCTCTCTAGTGTTAAGCTAGTATTATGTCTTGAAAGCTTCTTCAGGAATGTTGTCTGAACCAGTTGCTTTACCCTTCTTTAGCAGCTTTACTGCTTTCTTGACCTCTTCTCTAGTAGGTTTGTTGCAGTTTATAGGCAGGTCATTACTGTCTGGAGGGATGTCAGGTGGGTTAAGATGTATGGGTCTGTTCAGCAGATCTTCAAAGTGTTCAAACTCCAAATTAATTTATTTTCAAAGTGCATATATGTCACTATGTACAACTCTGAGATTCATTCCCTTGCAGGCATACTCAATAAATCCATAAAATAATTACCATAACAGAACAATGAAAGTGCAGCAACTTGGGCATTCATCAGTGTGTAAAAGACAACAAACTGCAAATATAAAAAGAAAGAAATAATATCAAACAAATAAAAAATAAATATCGAGAATGTGAAATGAACAGTCCTTGAAAGTGAGTCCATTGGTTGTGGGAACATTTCAATGATGCGTTAAGTGAAGTTGAGTGAAGCTATGCCCTTTGGTTCAAGAGTCTGATGGCTGAGGGGTAGGAACTGTTCCTAAAACTGGTGGTGTGAATCCTGAGGCGCCTGCACCTTCTTCATGATAGCAGCAGCGAGAAGAGAGAATGTTCTGGTGATGGGAATCCTTGATGATGGATGCTGCTTGACTGTGGCAATATTTCATGTAGATGCACTGCTTGTTCTGTTTCTAATGCCAGGCTTATTCAGTTTTAATGCTCTTCTTCACTGCCCGGAGCCTCTGCATGCTCTTCCAGTGCTTTTGCCTTTCCTTCTTTAGTCCTGCTGTTATTCAGGACTTTTGTGTAGATCCTCTTGCTCGTGCAGTTCTTATAGCACTTGGAACTTGTGGCTGAGGTCCAATTTCTATGTTTCACAGTCTGAATGTCCCTCAAAAGGTTGACTTTGAATCTCTGCCCCATTGAGGCTGATTCCAGCCCTTCAGTTTGAGTTCTAGTGACCAAGAGGCAATGGTCAGATGCGACATCTGCTCCTCTACTCACAACGACATCTTGAAGTGATCTCCTGAATTTCTTGGATATACAGGTGTGGTCTATTTGGTTCTCTGTTATGTGGCCAGGGGACACGCAGTTTTTCTTGTGAATTCTTTTGTTTGAAAAGGTGCTGCCTCCATTGATGGTGTTAGTCAATGCACACGTCAGCAAAGCACTCTCCATTCTCACTCAACATACCCAGTCAAATCACGTCTTCTTAGCCAGTGTTATCCAATCCTATTTTCATATTGAAGCCTCCCATGAGTATGTTAATATCTCTCAGGATGTTCTGGAGTCTCTTGCAGAAAATGTCCTTGGTTTCTTTGTTGCTGTCATTAGTTGGCTCATAACACTTCTAAAGGATGCTGAGATGTTGCAGGGACAATGGGCTTCCCATCTTATTAATGCCTTCTGTGCTACATTTGATAGCATGAATACCACTCGTGCATCCGGGGTGTCACCTTTCTTATGTCCTGAATAAAACAGTAGTTCCCCTGTCATCAGCTGCCTCTGCCAGGACTGTATCCACCTTGTCTCAGTGTTGCCGAGCAGGTTCAGATTATTGTTCTCCTTATTCTCTGTCACTTATGCTGTGCTTTCCAGTTTCATACATGGCCTTTACATTCCATGCTCCAATGGTGGTGGTCTTGGATAGAAGGATGATCCTTCCACAGACTTACGGCTTTCACCGCATGACTTCATACGTCTTCGAGGCCAAGGTCCTTCCTCTCCCAGGGTTGAGGTCTTTGGAGCTTCTGTTGGCATTTCTGTAGCTGTAAGTTTTTGTGGGATGGAATTGCTAGCCCTATGCCCAATACTCCTCCTTTTCTAGCTGGTCTTGGGGCTGTCCATGGTGGATTTACTTTGAACTTTGATAAACTTACTTTGAGTCAGAGATGGACCATATTAAAGCAATAGCTAGGTAGAAAACAACAGCAAAAAATTATGCAATTTTTAAGTTGTATGTCAAGCCACATCCCTTGCAGGATTTTCATATCTGCCAACAGCTTCATTTAAATGCTGGCTTTGCATGTTAAACATATCATTTGAATTGGGATGGGGCGGGGTACTAAAAGAAAGTCATATGATTCAACTTGTTAACCAATCAGTCCTGAAGAAGGGTCGTGGCCTGAAATAATGACTGTTTACTCTTTTCCATAGATGCTGCCTGACCTGCTGAGTTCCTCCAGCGTTTTGTGTGTGTTTCTTTGGATTTCCAGCATCTGCAGACTTCCTTGTGTTTTTAAAACATCTAATGATTAGGATATAATCAGCAAGATTTTGTTCAAATTATTCATCTTGGCATCAACAGATGCTAGCAAAATGGACAATTTTCCTTCCATAATGTCATTTGTATCAATGATATTCTGCATATTCATTCTATAACAGAGAATGTTTTTCACTTGTTCAATAATTGACCACACAATGACACAATTGATGCTAGCACAAACCCATTAAGTTCTTGATCTCTGTAAACCACGTTCAATAACTCCAGAGAAAGAAATCCAAGATCTCACAAAAGGCAAGCCAATTCTCACTAAAGTATGATTTGATATATTCAGATATCAAACAAAAAGATGCTCATAATTCAGTTGTTAACATGCACAGCTCTATGCTAGAAGTGATTGTTATTTGAGCACACATCCATTAGAAGCCATTGAGATCAAAGGATTACAACATGGGATTGCCTCAGTTAAACAGCAAGAATAATCAAAGACTCCATTCTCTCTTCTCCTCATCCCATCAGGCAGAAGATACAAAAGCCAGAAAGCACCAGACGCAAGGACAACTTCTGCCTCACTGTTATCAGATTCTTGAACAGACATCTTTTACGATGAGAAGGACTCTTGACCTCACAATCTACCTCATGATGAACTTGCATTTTGTTGTTTACCTGCACTGAACTTCTTTGGTAGCTTTTACACTTTATTCTGCATTGTTATTGTATTACCTTGTTCTGTCTCAATGCATTGTGTAATGATTTGATCTATATAAACAGTATGCAAAACTCTGTATCTAGTATATTTGACAATACCAATACACATATAGGTTCTACTGCCCATATAGATCAAGTAAACAAATTAGTTATCTACTTGTAAAGTCTTTGCAGTGCTCAATTTCTCAATAAATAACAATGAAAAGTTCCCATATTCGTTGAGGATTGTATGCTGCTTGAGATGGTAACAACAACATGGCAAAGAAACAAAACAGTTGATTAGTTAAGTCTCATTCCACTGAACAGCACCCTAAGTAGTGACAGAATTACAGAGTAAGGAAGGGTTTGTCTAAAGCAAAGTCTAATTTATGTGCTGCAGATCCCCACAAAGTATTGATCACCATCTCATCATTGATTAGTCAGGAGGATTTTTTTTGTTTTTTTTATCCTGACTTTTGATCAGACATTCACAATTTTTGGCCAATTAAACAAAAAATGTGAAAATGTTATATTGCAATTAGTGCTTTGTGCAGATGCAAAACTGGACTTGAATATCATCTAAAAAATATCAGGTATGTATGGTGCTGTTGTTGGATTTACAAGGAAATGCTGAAAAAAATAAATACCAAAATAATTGAAATGTGTATCGAACACAGTAAAAATCAGTAACCCAACAAAAGCTATCAATCTTTATGTGAAAAGATGGGACATTTGCTTAAGCAACTTTTGTATCATACAGAAGTGAAATGGCTGTCACAAATTCAAATTTTGGAAAAGGCCTGGCAACCAAAGGAGTGTTGATTTTTTTTGTTTTGATTCACCATTTCTACAGGACAACAATAAATGGATTCAGATTTTGATTGGGTTTTGGCTGGCTTTATCTGTTAAGTTGATTAATTTAATGTTTCTTTGTTAAAATTGCATATGTCTTAGAGATTGAATCCAAGACTTCCCCAGCAGGAGTAATTCCATCAACTAGGCAATGTAATTATATTCTCAGTCGTATTGCTTCCAGCTGAGTATCCTGGAATGTAAGCATTGAATACAAAAGCTGTGAAAAGTGTTGAAATACATGTTCAGTTATGATTAAGAAGAGGGCAAATAAAACATAGGATTTCCAAGAGCCTAAAAGAGAACTTAATTGATGTTGATGGTGATGGGAATTAATTTTCTAGTTGAGCCTTTTGTACAATCCTGCTTGTTAGCTCAGAAAGAACTCCCAAACAACAGGTACAGACTTTGTTTGCTCCTCTATAAAATATCTATATGAAATGTGATTTTCTTTTCTAATCGACACAATAACAGAAAGAAACCACTTGAAGGGGGTTTTGGATATGTGAAATGGTGCAAAATCAAGTCATCTTAACAAGTATGGCGCACAAGTTGGTGTTTGTATACTTACAAAATTTTACTTTATAGACTAATTGTTCTATGTTCAACAGTTTGCAATAGTTGCTGGTATTTAAATTGAATTTTATTTTTATTTAATGTTTATGAGAATGGGAGTTGTCAAATGAAATGTCTCTGACATGCTTTAGAAACAAATGTTTGAAAACCTAAGTTAAGACTTGTGTTCTTTTCTCAGGCAGACAGGATCATGGTTAAGTGAGTCAATTATTACAGCTCAGAGCATGGCAATCAAAGCAGACATTTTAAATGAATGTTCAATATGAAATCAAAGGAACACTTGCATTATTTAACAACACTTTATTAAGGAGATGGAATTTCATAAGCTGGTAATGTGACAAAAAAATCATGATTTTCAATAGTCTTGAAGTGACTTGAATATTTAAAAGAAAATGAACAGTCTGTTGGTCACAATTTGTATGGTACTCTGTTAACTAGCACTAATACAATTATTTCATTTTTCTAGCTATGCTTTAAAACATACAAGACACAATAACATCAGTATAAATTTTAGTGAAGTAAAATCATTTGTGTATACTTGTTGCATACAAATAAACATACATTACTAATAAGATACAAAATTGTAGATAAAAAGCAATGCAGACTATGCCAAGTGAACAATGGGAACACAGAGCTCACTCAAATGAAATACTGTCTACTAGTGCTAACATAGACACTTAATAATTTTAATCAGTTGAACTGGTCCAACCTCGTACTGTCAATACTTTTTTGACATTTTCTGTCACTAATGATGAACCATTATTTCATTTAACAACAAAAATTCCTTAAACTCCAAATCGACTTCCCTCATACTTTATGATTTTGATCTGTCTTCTCGTTGTGAAGCTCCGTTGTCCCTATATATTAGGATCTTATAATAGCAATTATAGATGTAATTTGCACTATGGCTCTGGATCTTATAGATTTAAATGCAAAAAAATGTTTCCCAGGTTTTATAAAATTTCATTCAATGACAGAGTTATACATATACATAATTATATTACATTCAGCAGTACTACAAACTAAATTATAGGGAAGAGAAATCCCAGAATTTCTTTCACATTTGGAAATAATCATGTGATACAGGTAAATAATTCAGAAATCACACAGTTAAGTGATTTGTGAACCAAGGAATTTTAATTAGAACATACAAGTTCTCAATATAAAATTTACAGCTGTTCAGCAGTAACTGGATAAGCACATTCAGACAAGCTCAAGGACAGTACCATTGGAATTGATTTCAATGGTAATCATATCTGATGTTTTAGAAACTCTTAAGTTTTAAGATAATTGCAGCAATATTAGAAATCCTTTACCTTAAATATAACACAACTACCCTAGGAATGTTTGATGGCTCCATACCAAGCAAGATGTAGAACAATCACATCTAACCTGCAGCTGTTTTACCCGCCTATCACTTTAAACATGAACACCAAAATTACTTGATTGTTGAATACAATACACAAAAGGCACTCACCTGTGGGAAAAGAAAGCTATTATCAAAAACAAAGGGTCTATTACTGAGTTTTAAACAATTTAGTGAGACAGTAACATTCTCACTGCCTCAGTAAAGCAGCCAGCTTAAGAAAAGACACTACCCACCCCAAGCATTCTTTCTTCTGCTTGCTCCCATTGGGCAGAAGATACAAAAAGCTTAAAAGCACATACCACTAGGCCCAAGGACACACCAATTATCTGCTCTGTACTTTTTTTATTCAGCTTTTGCACTTTATTCTGCATTGTTAATGTTTTTCCTTATCCTGATCATTGCACTGTGCAATAATTTGATCTGAATAGACAGTATGCAGGATAAACTTTTCATTGTACCTTGGTACATGTGACAATAATAAACAAATACCAATACCACATATCTCCTTCCATTACCAGTGACATACTTTGCTCCTTCATTTGGTATTTGTGTTTCACAGCAGTACATCACAACTAGAAAGGAAGAGCAATAATGCTTGGAGATGGAAGTGGGTGCCATCATGGCATGTCATCAAAGCCTTCCGATCTTTTCCAAGGTAATAAAACAAATTTATTTTTGAATTTTGTTAATGGGTTTTAGCAGTAGTATATTCAATAGTATTTATAGGGTTTTAAATGATGGGCTCCAACCTGTCTCATAAAAAAAAGGAGTATCTGTGGATGGATTGGTAGATCTAGTGGCATAATGTTGTGTGGACAAGTGACAGACATACAGATTATCAATAGGATAGTGGAACGCAGAATGAGCAGGCAAAACTGAATCATTACCGCCTATCAGTGCAGACCTGAAGATTGTCTTCATTTTGCCAAACAACTTCCTTTGTTTTCTAATCGTATGCGTTTCATCTTGGTGGTTTGGGTGACTTCATTTTCCAAAGGCTTGCTAATGGAAATGAACATTGTGCATCAGCAGAGAACATTCCTAACTTCTGGAATTTATGATTGAAGGAAGATCATTGACAAAGCTGTTGAGATGTTAGTCCTATGACATTGCTTGCCCTAAGAGCTTCTGAACTTATGTCCTAGGACTGGGGTAGCTCATTTCCAACAACCACAACCATCTTAGTTTTTGGGAGGTGTGACTCCAACCACAGGAGTGTCTTCTCCTAATGCTCATAGACTTTAGTTTACCCAGGCACCTTGCTGCCAAACTTGGTCAAATGCTGTCTTGATATCAAGGGAAGTAACTCACATAAACTCTGGAATTCTCACGTTTAGAGCAAGGTCCTGGTGAGTCCTAAACAATGCATCGGGGGTGAGCAAGTTATTCCTGAGTAAGTACTACTTAATGGTACGGTTGCTGAAACCTTCCCTACATGCCATAGATCATTGAGCATAGAAGGATTAGGTGCTAATTTGCCAGATTGGATTTGTCCTTTTTTTTGTGATCAGAACATTGCTGTCTGGTTTACACCTGTGTTGACATTGTATTCCAACAGCTAAATGGAGGACTCAGCTTGTTCTTGCGTATAGATCATTCTACAGCTGAAATGTGTTCTAGTCTAACAGCCTTTGCAGTTTCTAGTGCTTTCAACCATGTCTTGATATCACTTGGTGTCAATCAAGTTGGCTGAGAGCTGGGTTATTATCAGCATCTGTA